>NC_044563.1:97933488-98217003 GCF_007565055.1 Rhinopithecus roxellana | reverse complement strand
TAAGCAGTGTCATGAACAGCGCTGTCTTTAAAGAAGATTATTCTGGCAGCTGTGTAGAAAATTAACTGGAGAGGATAGAGAAGAGAAGCAGAGGAACCAATGAGGGAAACATGGGGAGAAGAAAACTCACATTTACTGACAGCCTCCTATAAGTGAAACACCATGCTAAGCACTCTATGGCCATTATAACCCTATATACAATAATGTAAATATTATAATCCCATTTTATAGAAATTAAGAGAGAAACAGAGGTTCTAAGCCGTTAGGTGACCTGCAGCTAGTAGGTAATGAAGCTGTGTTTTTTGTCTTTTTGAGACAGGGTCTCCCTCTGTCCCGCAGCCTGGAGTGCAGTAGCTGGATCATAGCTCAACTGCAGCCTCCAACTCCAGGCTCAAACGATCCTCCAGCCTCAGCCTCCTGAGTAGCTGGGACTACAGGTGTGCACCATCACGATAGGCATTTTTTTTTTTAAGTTTGTAGAAACCAGGTCTATGTTGCCCAGGCTGGTCTCGAACTCCTGGCTCAAGCGATCCTTCCGCCTCGGCCTCCCAAAGTGTTGGGATTACAGACGTGAGCCACCGCGCCTAGTCAGAAGCCACGTTTTTTATATAAAAGTTGTATAACCCATAAACAACACCATTTATTCTATTACAACTATAGTCCATGAAATATATAAACTAAGGACCTGGGCTTCAGAAATGACAGTGGGGATGGGGAGCAAAACCCGAGCAATGCAGTTACACGATGGTGTATTTTTGGAGAACTTGCGAAACTAAAATAGAACCGCAAGTATTCCAGCATCCCTACCATTATACTTTCCTCTGTGTCGAGAGATCCCGAGGGGCCCCAGATAGTTCTGGGGTCCGCAGCGGCCGGCGAAACGCAAGGAGCGAGGTCCCGCAGCGCACGCCTGGGGAGGGGTCTTCGTGGGGATGGCGGCTCCCGGGGCAGGAGGAGCCGCCAGAGGCGGAGCCCGGGTGCCTGGGGGATGTGGGGAGAGCCCACGCATGGCGCGAGTTTCCACACCTGGATGAGTCCGCTGAGGACGCCGAAGAGCCAGTGTTTGCTGTAAACCGTGCTCCCTATGCAGTCTCCACCTGCCACCTCCTCCTCCTCCTTGTCGCGACCCGGGGGCGGCGGCGAGGGGTTACGATCCATGACTTTGCCGCGTTCCGCGCTCGAAGGCCGTGCCGGAAGCTGCGGAGGAGACGACCGGCACCCTAGTGCCAGAGCGCCCGGCGCTCCCGGCGGGACTCCCCCTACAGCGCCCCCTGCTGTTCGGAGCTTGGCCAGCCAACCAAGATGGCTTGACCTCACCCACCCCATTCTACCCAGGACCCAGGCACGAACATACTCATAATTATTTGTCACCCTCACTGAATCAGGTGTTCCATTTCTCCAGGAGCTCTTAGCCTGATTGAAGAAGGAAGGGTAGGGGCAGGGAGGAAGCTTCAAGAACAGATGTAAATCTTAAAGCTAGCGAACTTACTCTGTTCGCCCTCTGTTCCTACAATCCTCTGATCTCTGGTCACCGTTGCCATTCCTAAAAATATCCGTGGGCGAAGCTGGATGACTTGTAAGGGATTCCAGGGATCCAAACTGATTCGTAAAGCTAAAAAGGCACCATTTGTCCCCATTGGAATGGCAGGTTTTGCAGTAGTTGCTGCATATGGATTATACAAATTGAAGAGCAGGGGAAATACTAAAATATCACATCACCTGATCCACATGAGTGTGGCAGTCCAGCTTTGTTGTAGGAGCAATGACTGTTGGTATGGGCTGTTCCATGTATCCGGATTTCTATGCAAAACCTAAACCTTAGAAGAAGAGATGTTGTCGTTGTCTTGTTGGAGGAGCTTGACTCATTAATGAGTCATCTCATTATTGAAGTTACATGTTTGTATTGAAAATAAATTATTTGAGTAGGTTCAGATGATACTATGATATTTTGAGTTTTCACTTCCTTTCGTGTAGGCTTGATTTGCCTTGTGACCAAATTATTAGTGACTCTAGTTCACTAACTAGATCATTCAGGGGAGTCAAGTTAACACACAAGAAACACGTCACCTAAATGAACTTGATGGTGTTAAAATGTTCAAATTCTTAAACTGTTAAGATGAAATTAATACTAAAGAAGATAGTAGGCCAATCCCGAAGTACTCCCAGTTTGCTGCAGAATCTTGCATGCTTTAAATGTTAAGAGTCCAATTTACTCCAGTTAATTTAACTATTTTCTGTCTGTCTTGTGGACTGGCTGACTCTTTTAGAACTCTTTGAAAAAAAGTGCATGAAATATAACTTGTAAAGCCTCACACAACTGGCAGTATTGTGTGCATATGTTTAACCCAAATCTAGAAATCTTACAACAGACCTGCATAGTATTAGTATTGATTAAATAACCATAATTGTAAACATGAGAAAACCTTAATTATGAATTTCAGTTTTGCACTTTTGTAACTGCAGAATTACATTTTTGCTGCTGTTATATTAGAATAATTTTTCAGTGTCATCTTGAAACAGAAATGTGTATTTTAAGCACCTATGCAAAGGTAAATGAAAAACACTTTTTAAATGATTGCATTGTTTATTTTCTCCATAAGAATCATAAACATTAAACTAAACAAACTACCTATGATGGAATTGATTTACAACTATCCACTTTGATTTAATGGAATTAAATTTATAGATGATATAACCTACTTCCACATGAAATTTCCAAAATATCAGTATAATGTCCAAACAGGAATGGAGACATGCAATTATTTAAAATAAAATAATGTCCACTTGAATATTTTAAATACACAGTCATAACTATATTAGAAAACATAATGAAGGTGCCCAATGTTTGCCTAGAATTACTGTGATACTTAAGTCAAAGTCAAATAAAACATAGAGGTGAATCTCTAAATTTAAAGCATTTTTTTTTTTTAGGAAGTAAGAATTACAATTCAGGGCACACACACAGATGAGACAGGTGGTTGTCTTCGATATATCGGGAGACCAAAGACTAGGTTGGGGGTTTTATAAAAAGGAGAAGTGTTACACATTGTTTTGAAAGAAATTTCATTGGTTTTTAGTAAGGTTTGGGGGAGCTTGCAAGCTAGGATTGGTGAGAGATGGCAGCGGGTAAAATTAGTCTTAGAGGCACAGTAGGTTGTTTCAGCAGCTGTTAGATAAAACTGGTCTCCATTTACAAGAGGCAGTTTCAGCAGCCAGGCTTGCAGAGAGTTACCTTTTTGGAGACAGAGGGTCACCCTATGTTGCTCAGGCTGGTCTCCAACTCCTGATCTCAAGTGATCCTCCCACCTCAGCCTCCCAAAGCGTTAAGATTACAGGCATGAGCCACCACACCCAGCTCATTTCTTTTATTATATACACACATATAGGTTATGTTTACCAACCATCATATTGATGTAAGTCCGCAGTCCAATACTTGCTGGTTTATGCTATATAATTTATGGTAAATTTCGACATATACTCATGGTATATTATTCGTTTTATTCTTAATAAAATAAAAATGAGTTTCAAAAAGAAGAGGCCAGGACTGGGCGCGATGGCTGACGCCTATAATCCTAGCACTTTGGGAGGCTGAGGTGGGCTGATCACTTGAGGTTAGGAGTTCAAGACCAGCCTGGAAAACATGGAGAAGCCTGGTCTCTACAAAAAAATATGAAAATTAGCCAGGTGTGGTTGCACACACCTGTATTCCCAGCTGGGAAGATGGCTTGAGCCTGGGAGGTGGATGTTGCAGTGAGCTGAAATCGCACCACTGCACTCCAGCCTGGGCAACAGAGTGAGATCCTTCTCAAAAAAAAAAAAAAGAAGAAGAAGAGGCTAGTCTAAAATTCATTTTTAAGTTGTTGACATTGCTGAGATAACCTCCCAATGTCTTCTCAACTTTTATTTGCGTCTGATACTCACAGTTAGGCTTCGTGAGTTTTTTTTTTCTTTTCTTTTCTCTTTGGCTCTCAGGTGCACAGAATTGGATTAATCATAATCCTTAGTTATTACAGAGTCTCGTATGTCATCAGTGTGCTAATGAAACAGAATTACATTTTATAACCAGAAATCAGTTTTTTTTCCTTTTTTTGTGTGTGTCCCCAATGTTTCTCACTTTGATCCTGAACATAGGTCAATTCATACCTTCCCTAGTTACTCAAAGGTTATTGAAAGTACTATACAGGGCCGGGCACGGTGGCTCAAGCCTGTAATCCCAGCACTTCAGGAGGCCGAGACGGGCGGATCACGAGGTGAGGAGATCGAGACCATCCTGGCTAACATGGTGAAATCTCGTCTCTACTAAAAAATACAAAAAAACTAGCTGGGCGAGGTGGCGGGCGCCTGTAGTCCCAGCTACTCGGGAGGCTGAGGCAGGAGAATGGCGTACCCGAGAGGCAGAGCTTGCAGTGAGTTGAGATCCGGCCACTGCACTCCAGTCTGGGCAACAGAGCGAGACTCCGTCTCAAAAAAAAAAAAAAAGAAAGTACTATACAGGCCAGGTACGGTCTCTCATGCCTGTAATCCCAGCATTTGGGGAGGCTGAGGTGGGAGGATCACTTGAGCCCAGGAGTTGAAGACCAACCTAGGCAACATAGTAAGACCCTGTCTCTACAAATATATATAGTTTTTAATTAGCCGGGTGTGGTGGGGAGCACCTGTAGTCGCAGCTACTGGGGAGGCTGAGGTGGGAGGGTAGCTTGGGCCCAAGAATTTGAGACTGCAGTGAGTGGTGATCATGCCACTGCACTCCAGCCTGGGCAACAGAGCAAGACTCTGTCTCAAATAACAAAACAAAACAAGAAAACTGTGTTATACAGGTAGTAATTTAAAGCCATAGGTTTGATGGCCTTTAGTTTGTCTCAAAATGGTAACTAGAAAGTCCAGGTCCAAGTCATTATTTTAAGCTTCCAATTCATTTAAAATGAAAATTTCTCTCCTCTTTCCTAGTTCAGCCCACTATAGAGGGGTACTTTAGTCTGGAGGAGGATGATGACTTTGTTTCTCTCCCCGCTTTCTCCTCGCACAGATAGACAGCTGCTCTTTCTGACCTCTCCCCGATTAGCAGGGAAAGATTGGAAGTGAGAGGAGAGGGAAAGGAAAATGCTTACTTGACTGGTGTTTTCATAAGATGGTTTCATGTTCTTTGGACCCAGCAGGTGTTTAAAGCTGATTCTGTGTGTGTGTGTGTGTGTTGTGGATTCTTCACATATACCACCTGTATCGCTGGAGACACCTCTCCACAGCTCCCTTGAGTAGTGAGGCAACATCCTCCATCTTGCTTGTTTTTTTCTCAGCTCCTTATTGCTCCCCACACATACAGATTTGATATGAGATTCATAGATTAGTAACTAGGGTAGTTCATGGAATACATTCACAGGAGGAGTGATTACATGAACTCATGTGCAAGTATGTTTTATAAGTTCTAAACTCCAATGCAATTGCTAGTTACAGCAAATGGTTAAGAATGTTGACTCTAGCATCAAACTAGCAATGCAACTTGTGTATGTTATTTAAATTGTCTGTGCCTCAAGTTTCCTGAGCTCTAAAATAAGGATAATTAAAGTATGAGGATCCAGTGGATAACACAAGAAAGCACTTAGACCAGTGCCTGGCCCCTGGTCACCGCATCATGAATAGTAACTGTCATTCTACCACCTTTATCATGATCACACTTTCTTTCACTGCCATTGACTAGTTTAGAGGAGCTTGAAAATCAACCAGCAGGAGGACTGCCATATTAACCACTGACTCTGACAAGGATGGACCTGGATTCTCAAGAAGGCATGAACAAAGTGCTACAGAGGCATTCATTATTACCCCAGGGTAAGGATTTAGGAGCTGACAGATCTGATTCACTGAGAAGATGACATTTTACCCTGGCACGAACCAAGGAGTAGGCAAAGAGAAGAGAAATAGCTTTGAAAGGTATTTCTTAGTACCATGGACAGGGACTGGTTGACCCTGAGTTTGGCAAATGAAGTCGGGAAAGATTCCTGGGATTATGCCTCCGTGGCAGGAAAAGAGGGAAAGACTATAAAATGGGATTATAATATTTACATTATTGTATATAGGGTTATAATGGCCATAGAGTGCTTAGCATGGTGTTTCACTTATAGGAGGCTGTCAGTAAATGTGAGTTTTCTTCTCCCCATGTTTCCCTCATTGGTTCCTCTGCTTCTCTTCTCTATCCTCTCCAGTTAATTTTCTACACAGCTGCCAGAATAATCTTCTTTAAAGACAGCGCTGTTCATGACACTGCTTAGTTCCCTTTGCATAGGAGAAAAATGCATATTTCTTGAAGCTTGGGATCCAGGGCTGTTTGTGCATTTTCTAGCCTCATCTGCTCGTGATACACTGTGTTCCATCAACAGCAAACTGTTCACCATCCCCAAACATGCTAGGCCCTCTCTCAACTCTGAACTCTTGTACTTTCCTCTGAATACTCACTTCTCTCCTTCTTCACATGACAATACTATTCTTCCTTTAAAATTTAGCTTAAATATCAACACCTAAGATAAAGTTCCCCATCTTCTCCTGGGAATAGATCATTGGTCCATCATTTTTGCTACCACAACTTTTTGTCCACAATTCATTTGAATCACTTTGCCTTTTTTTGTTCTCTTTTTTTTTTTTTTTTTTTTTGAGACGGAGTCTCGCTCTGTCGCCCAGGCTGGAGTGCAGTGGCCGGATCTCAGCTCACTGCAAACTCGGTCTCCCGGGTTTACGCCATTCTCCTGCCTCAGCCTCCCGAGTAGCTGGGACTACAGGTGCCCGCCACCTCGCCTGGCTATTTTTTTGTATTTTTTTTAGTAGGGACGGGGTTTCACCGTGTTAGCCAGGCTGGTCTCGATCTCCTGACCTTGTGATCCGCCCGTCTCGGCCTCCCAAAGTGCTGGGATTACAGGCTTGAGCCACCGCGCCCTGCCCACTTTGCTTTTTCTAATATGACTATCCCTTTACATGTCTTTCTCCACTAGATCCTAAAAGTTAAAAAAAAAAAAAAAATCTTAAAAGTAAGGGATTATATCTAATTCGTCTTTGTATATCTACCCCAGTGCCTAGCAACAGTATTTACTTTGTGAATGTTGAAAGAATAGATTTACCCAAGGCACTACGTTTTTAAAAGAAGGTTTTTGCAATAAAAGATACTTTGCTGGTAGCCTCTTTGTGTCTTCTAAACGATTATGGGTTATTATTAAAGTAAGTCCTCACTTAACATCAGTAGGTTCTTTGGAAATTGTGACTTTAAGCAAAATTACTGATAATGAAACCAATTTTACATAGCTAATTGATATAAACAAGAGTTAAGTTCCTGTGGCATATTTCTGGACACAAGAACATCACCAAACTTCTAAATGAGGACCCAAAACACATCTAGTATTAAATATTGAGATAAATGTGAGCTATAAATACATTTAAGAAAGGTTAATAAAAACAAGATAACTGTTTACCTAATTTTGGTGAGTTAGTGAGTGATGGTGGTTGTAGTGATTATCACTACAACTTTTATTGTTTGATTATGTTAAATCAAGGAATAAATGTTTACAAAGCAAAAATGACTACCTCTTACTACTGTACAGTCCAAAAACAATAACAAATAAGGCAGGCTTACTGAGCACGTTCCTACCACATAATTATTGTCGTGCATCTCTATGATTATTGTCTTCTTTACAGATTTTTGTCTTATAATAATTTGTATTCATCCATTTCCCAACCCACTTGCTCTGGTTCAGGGTTGAGGGTGGCTGGAGCCTATACCAGCAGCTCAAGGTGCAAGGCAGAAACCAGCCTTGGACAGGATGCCATCCCATCACAGGTACACACACACCCACATTCACTCAGATTGGGACCATTTAGACACACCAGTTATGCTAATGTGCAAATTTGGGGGATGTGGGAGGAAACTAAAGTATCTGGAACAGACTCATGCACACATGGGGAGAACATGCAAACTCCACACAGACGGTGGCCCTGGCCAGGAATCAAATATTTTTGTCTCATCAACGTTACAAGGCGATGTTATTCGATCACCTGCTGTATTTGGGTGCCTGGTTAGTATTGTAGACAACTTTTATTCATGTTTTCTTTCTTTGTGTTTCTGAAGATTGTTAGCCCTGAAAACACCAAATCTAGCTCAGATGATGAGGAGCAGCAGATGGAGCTTGATGAAGAAATGGAGAATGAAATTTGCAGAGTATGGGATATGTCAATGGATGAGGTATGAGGCTGGAAACAAAACTCTGAAAAGACTGTTGGGTGAGGAGGTGGTGAATGGATGTTTTAAAAACGGTTCAGTCCTTCACTCTGGGGAAAGGCTTTATCTCCTGTCTGTAATCACACTCATATATGATACAGGGAATGAGATCCTATGAGCTATAGTGCTAAACTTCTGTCTTTGAGGCTGGAGGATCTGAGCTCTCAATAGATTCGGACTAAATACATAGCTCTTATGAATGTATTCCTACAAACATGTAGGCCAGGAAAGTTCTGACACTTACCTACCTAAAGAGAACTCTGGCCATATGTTTGAGAGCAGGTTAGGAGTTAGAAGACCACTAATATACCATGATAGTATTAGAAGGAAAGGACAATAACTAATACGTCTATAGTTGCAATATTAATCATTGTTTTAATATCTGTGTTTTATTCTATAGCTCAAAAGCATTTTCATTTTTCGTATTCTATTTGATCTTCACAATAACCCTGTAATGTAGGTAGTACTCTTATTTTACAGTTAAGAAAATAGAGGCCAAAAGAGATTAAATGGCCTATGTGATCTCTCTTGTTTTATTGCCTAGACTTTTGCAGTAGCTTCCTGATTAAAATCCTTGTTCTAGTCTCTTTCACCTCCCTTCTGTCCTCTACATTGCCACCCCTGTTATCTTTTTTCCAGAAATACAGACTTAATTGTACTCATCTTCTTAAAAATTGTCAATGGCTATTCATTGTTTCAGTCATTTTATTTAAAACTTTATTGAGGTATAATTAACACACCAAAAAACTGCCTATTGTTTTGAAGTATCATTGACACTGATAATTTTTTTTTTGGAGATGGAGTCTCTATCACCCAGGCGGGAGTGCAGTGGGGATCTCAGCTCACTGCAACCTCCGCCTCCAGGGCTCAAGTGATTCTCCTGCCATAGCCTCCAGAGTAGCTGGGAGTACAGGCGTGCACCACCAATCCCGGTGAATTTTTGTATTTTTGGTAGAGACAGGGTTTCACCCTGTTGGCAAGGCTAGTCTCGAACTGCTGACCTCAAATGATCCACCCACGCTGGCATCCCAAAGTGCTGGGATTATAGGTGTGCGTCACTGCACCCAGCCAATAAACTTTGACAACGTGTACGCAGATGAAACTGTCACTGTAATCGGAATAGAGAGCATATCCATCACCCCTAAAAGTTTCTTTATGGTCCTTGGTCATCTCTTCCTCTTGCCTCTCCCTTCCTCCATCCTCTCCAGGCAACCGCTGATCTGCTTTCTGCCACTACAGATTAGTGTGTATTCTAGAGTTTTATATAAATGTGCTCATATTCTCTTTTTGGTCTGGCTCTTTTATGCAGCATAATTATTTTGAGAATCATCCATGTTATGTATATCAATGGCTTATTTTTTTTTATTGCTGAATTGTGTTCCATTATATGTATATACCACAATTTATTTTTTTACCTGTTGATGAATGTTGGAGTTGTTTAAGGTTTATTACAGATAAAGCTGTTGTGAACTTTTGTATACAAGTGTGTATGGACATGTACTTTTCTTTTCCTTGGATGAATACCTAGAGTGGTGTATTAGTCCATTCTCACGCTGCTGTAGGGAAATACCTGAGACTGGGTAATTTATAAAGGAAAGAGGTTTAATTGACTCTCAGTTCAGCATGGCTGGGGAGGCCTCAGGAAACTTACAATCATGGCAGAAGGGGAAGGGGAAGCAGGCACCTTCTTCACATGGTGGCAGGAAGGAGAAGTGTGAGCAGGGGAAATGCCAGATGCTTATAAAACTATCAGATCTCATGAGACTCACTTATTATCATGAGAACCGCATGGGGGAAACCGCCCCCATGATTCACTTACCTCCACCTAGTCTTGGCCTTGATACATGGGGACAATGGGGATTGCAAATCAAGGTGAGATTTAGCAGGGGACACAGAGCCAAACCATAACAAGTGGCCTGACTGGATCATATGGTAAGTGTATGCTGAACTTTTTAAGAAACTTTCAAGTTGTTTTCCTAAGCAGTTTTTACCGTTTTACATAACCACAAGCAGTGTGTGAGACATAATTCCAGGTCCAGTTTCTCCTCATCCTCATCAACACTTAGTATGGTCAGTCTTCTTAATTTTAGCCATGCTAGTAAGTGTGTAGTGATAGCTCATTGTGATTATAATTTGGACTTCCTTAATTCCTAATGATGAGTATCTTTTCTTTTTTTTTTTTTTTTGAGACGGAGTCTGGCTCTGTCGCCCAGGCTGGAGTGCAGTGGCCGGATCTCAGCTCACTGCAAGCTCCGCCTCCTGGGCTTATGCCATTCTCCTGCCTCAGCCTCCCAAGTAGCTGGGACTACAGGCGCCCGCCACCTCGCCCAGCTAGTTTTTTTCGTATTTTTTAGTAGAGACGGGGTTTCACCGTGTTAGCCAGGATGGTCTTGATCTCCTGACCTCGTGATCCACCCGTCTCGACTTCCCAAAGTGCTGGGATTACAGGCTTGAGCCACCGCGCCTGGCCGATGAGTATCTTTTCATGTGTTTATTTGTACTCCGTGTATCTTTTTTGGTGAAGTACCTGTTTGAATCTTCAGCCTGTTTTTTAATTATGTTGTTTTCTTACATTTTCTTCTAAAAGTTTTATAATTTTAGGTTTTACATAGAAGTCTGTGATCCATTTTGAGTTAATTTTTGTATAGTACATAGTGCAAGGATGGGTTGAAGTTTATTTTTTTGCCTATGGATATTCAATTGTTCTAGTTCATTTGTTGAAAAGATGATCCTTTCTCCACTAATTGCTTTTGCATCTTTGTCAAAAATCAGTTGTCCACATACTTTATACTTTGAAATCTTTCTTTTTAAAGATAGACATCTAGCACTATAAAATTTTCCCTAAATATTTATGCTTTACCAGTATTCCACAAATTCTGATATGCTGTGTTTACAATTTTTTTTAAGACAGAGTCTTGCTTTGTACTTTTTGTAGAGATGGGGTTTTGCCATATTGGCCAGGCTGGTCTTGAACTCCTGGCCTCAAGTGATCTGCCTGCCCCAGCCTCCCAAAGTACTGGGATTACAGGCATGAGCCACCATGGCCACAGAAGTTCAGAATACTTTCTAATATTCTTTACTTTTTCTTTGGTTCATAAATAAGATTCAAATATTTGGGAATGTTTTAGTTATCTTTCTGTTGCTGTGGTCGTTGAACACTGAATCCTTTTAAATGTGTTGAGACTTGTTTTATAGCCCAGAATATGGTCTGTCTTTACCAATCTATCTTTGTCTTTACTTTGTCTTTACTATCACTTAAAAGACATGTTCACTTAAAAAGCATGTGTGTTCTGCTGTTGCTGGGTGGAGTATCTTATTACCAATGTCAGATCAGGTTGGTTGAGAGTATTGTTCAGATCTACTTTCTGTTTGCTCTACAATTATTGATAAATTATGGTTACATTTTTTTTTAAAAGAAATAAAACCTGTGTTTTAAATGAACTCTTAGGGTGAAAATCTCAGTTTTAAAATTGAGAAAACAGTGCTGCTGTTTGAAGGAGGTTATTGGTGCTATTGGTGCGGGGCAAAGTCATGTTCTTTGGCCTCCTTTTGCTCCCTTACAAGAGGTGCCCTTGAGGCACCACTCAGAACTAAGCTCTTCACTGACCATTGAAGTCCGTGGTGCAAAGTCTAGTGAGTTTATATCTCAGCCTTGTCTCTTATTGCTCTGTAACCACGAATTCAGTGTGCGAGGACCAGAGACCTCCAGATAGATACTTCCTGTACTTTCATGTGTCCATGGGTACTATTCATGCCTCTCTGTTTAGAATGGCTTCCAGCTGGCAAAATCCTTCTCACTGTTTGTGGCCCGGCTTCAGTGTCACCTCCTCTGTGATGCCACCCCAGACCCTCCAGTCAGAATTAACCTCTCATTTCAGTGTTCCCACAGAATTGCTTCACTCTGTTACATGTGTCCTCTGATGGATTTAAATTCTTTCTCATCAAAGCATAATGTCACCCCTTCTGAAATACCTTCTTCAATGTCATGTCTAAAGTAGCCCCCTTTATCTGGGTTTCTAGCACATACCATCTTATTTTCTTTTAGAAATTGTGTAGTTCAGTTGTTTATATATTTATTGTTTGTTCATTTATTTAGAAAGAAAATTCCTTGGGACTGAGTCCTTATTTAGCTTGTTCACCGATGTGTCCCCAGAATCTAAAACAGTGCCTATTAGGTTTTTCAGAAAATATTTGGGGAGTAATGAATGAATAGATGAATACCTGAGAGGTAGCATGTTGTAGTGGTTAAGAACATAGTCTCACTAGGTACTTGCCTATATTCCCAGTTATTTGGAAGGCTAAGGCAGGAGGATCACTTGAGCCCAGTAGTTGGAGGCTGCAGTGAGCTATGATAATGCCTGTGAATCTGTGAATAGCCACTGCTCTGGTATGGACAGGAAAGCAAGACCCCCATCTCTTTTAAAAAGCAAGACCATAGGCTCAAGTCAGACTCAGGTGGGTTCAAATCCTAGCTTTACTCTACTGAGACTGTATAATCTTGGGCAGGTTGCTGAACTTTTTAAACTTCAGTTTGCTTATGAGTGTAATGGGACTAATAATGTTAACTAGTTTGATAGAGTTGTTTTGAGAACTAAATGAGATAGCATGCAAGCCACTTCACTGTGCCTGGCATTTAATACTTGTTCAATGAATGTTAATTTTATTACTGTTGGTATTGATATTGTTAGGCCACCCTTGTGCTACTCCAGGAATTACCATTAAATTTAAAAATTTCTGCATGTGACAAAGAATTGCCCACAGGACAGACAGCTTGATCACTTACAGTGAAGAGAATCTGCTGTTATGACTTTCAGTTTAGAGTGTATCTTTGAAAATATTATTTTCTCAGACCATGGTCTTTTAGTAAGTAGAGTGTGTCTCTCCCAGTCAGTTGTCTGGCAGGTTACTGGTTTCAGTTGCTGTGGAGAATAATTGCGTCTCTCTTTGAGGTGTTCCAGGGCCCTTTAATGCATGCAGCTTATATTTTAAGTTAAGGCTTCTCAAATATACACCTCAAATTTAGTGAAAATCTGAAGCAGTAGACAGCCAGAAACTTAATTTTATTTATATATTTTACATTGCAAATCCCCAAGCAAACTGACTTAGCTTTTGTGTCTTACATTCCTAGGTGAGATTTGGCCCATTTGGGGCCACATGTCCACTCACATGTCATCTGTATGTTATGCCCCTTTCAGCACTGTGGCAGACTCTCTAGGAAGAAGTTATGAGGCTACCACAGTTACATTGTCATCAGACTTTTTATTCTGTTGATGATTTTGAAAACACAAGTTCCGGTTTTGGACGGGACCCTATAGCAGTTCTTGACTTCTTTCCCCTACTGTGTTTTAAGCTCTTGGAGGACAAGAAGGAATTTTGTTTTTGTTTGTGACAAGGTCTCACTCTGTTGCACAGGCTGGAGTGCAGTGGCGATATCTCAGCTTACTGCAACCTGTGCCTCACGGGTTCAAGCAATCCTTCCACCTCAGCCTCCTGAGTAGCTGGGACTACAGATGGTACACCACCATGCCCAGCTAATTTTTGTATTTTTTGTAGAGATGGTGTTTCACTATGTTTGCTTAGGCTGGTCTCGAACTCCTGGGCTCAAGTGATCTTCCTGCCCTGGCCTCTGAAAGTATTAGGATTACAGGTGTGAGCCACCTCTCCCAGCCAAGTTTTACTCTTTTTTTCTCGCTGTGTTGCCCAGGCTGGAGTACAGTAGCAAAGTCATGGCTCACTGCAACCTCAACCCCCCCAGGCTCAAGTGATCCTCCCACCTCAGCCTCCCAAGTAGCTGGGACTGCAGGCATGTGCCACCACACCTGGCTAATTTTTGTATTTTTTGTGGATATGGGTTTTCACCATGTTTGCCCAAGCTGGTCTCAAACTCCTGGGCTCAAGTGATCCACCAACCTCAGCTTTCTAACCAGCCTCCCAAAGTGTTAGGATTACAGGTGTGAGCCACTGTGCCCAGCATGTTGCTTTTTTCCCTTGTCCCCCACTTCTAGCTTAATACCTCATAGGTAATCACCAAATGTGTTTGGATGTGTTTAATGAGAATTCCTAGTGGGCAGAAACATTATTAAGGTAAATAGATTCGGGGCAGAAAAGAGTGGGATAATCCTCCGGAGTATTGTAGGTAGTTTAGATTTGTTTACAAAATTGTTCCATTGTCTGGGACCAGTTACCATAAAGACTCTCTAGTATCCCTTTTGTCTGTTGACACAGTTCCTAAGCCTGTGGTTTTTTTTTCTTTTCTTGTGTCTAAAATTCTAATTTTATTTTATTTTTAAATGTTTTTTGGAGACAGAGTCTTGCTCTGTTGCCCAGGCTGGAGTGCAGTGGTGCAATCTCGCCTCACTGCAACCTCCACCTCCCGGGTTCAAGCAATTCGCCTGCCTCAGCCTCCTGAGTAGCTGGGACTACAGGTGCACGCTGCCACGCCCAGCTAGTTTTTTTGTATTTTTAGTAGAGATGGAGTTTCACCGTGTTACCCAGGCTGGTCGTGAACTCCTGAGCTCAGGCAGTCTGCCAGCCTTGGCCTCCCAAAGTGCTAGGATTGCAGGTGTGAGCCACCGCACCTGGCCTAAAATTCTAATTTTGATATAGAATTTTATGGTTGCCTAAGCTTTGGGGTTTAGGGAAGAATATTCAATATCCACGCTAATAATCATTTTTCTTTTCAGGATGTGGCTTTATTTCTCCAAGAATTTAACGCTCCTGATATATTCATGGGAGTACTGGCTAAGTCCAAGTGTCCTCGATTAAGAGTAAGTATGTACATTTCTAAAGTCTTCTTTGAAGCAATAAGAACAGATAGTGCTGGATGGTCATTTATTTTTCTCACTTTGATTTTCTTACTGACTGTAAATCAACAAATCAGCCTGTAGATGTTAACTGAACATTGCCAGGTCCTAGGTAATTTGCTATTTAAATTTATTTTATTTTATTTTTGAGACAGGGTCTCACTATGTCTCCAAGGCTTAGGGTACAGTGGCATTGATCACAGCTCACTGCAGTCTTGACCTCCTGGGCTCGAGGGACCCTCCCACCTCAGCCTCCCAAGTAACTGGGACTATAGTTAACTATAGTATAGGGACTATAGGTGTAAGCCACCACACCCAGCTAATTTTCATTGTTATTTTGTGAAGACAGGGGTCTCCTTATGTTGCTCAGGGTGGTCTTGAACTCCTGGCCTCAAGTGATCCTCCCACCTTGGCCTCCCAAAGTACTGGGATTATAAGCATGAGCGCCTGTAATAATTTAATAATATTAAATTTTTAATAATTTAATAATATTAAATTTTTAGAATCATAGAATTATAGATTCAGGCTGGACCAGGGAAATTAGCACTTTCATTTAACTGCTGTGGAGACGAGTTAGGCATAACCACTGTTATGCTGCTAGTATGTATCAGAGCAAGGAGCAGAACCCGGGCCTCCCATTTTCCAATTGATTGCTCTTTTTTACTGACAAAATCCACCATTGCTTGAAAACTATTGTAAACTTAGCCTGCTGCTCAAGACTTCTACTCTCTGAACCTAACTCATCTTTCCAGCATAAAATCTGGACAACCAGGTAACCCTTCTGATTTAGCCAGGCCTTTCTTCTCCCTGTCTCACACTGTCTCTGTGCCTCCCTTTGGGTGCCTTCTGTCCCCTCTCAGTATTTGCATCTGTTATTCACAGTAGTACTTGGCCTTCCACACCTTCCCAAGTAAGTAAGTAAGCTTTCAGTGGTCATTGCTGTTAGTAAACTGCCAAGAACAATATATAAAGACTAAAGGAGAGGACCTTATATAATGTGTGCAGTGTACTGTGCTTTATTGCCAATTAAATTGCCATGTGCTGTGCATACATGGATTAGTAAATATCTGTTCAATAATTGTAATTATGAAGAACTGCTGTTTACTGAATACCTGGTCTTACTACTATGAGGTATACTTTTAAAGAACTAGATCTTGGGTGAAGATATGTGTTCAGGGTCACACAACTAGGAAAGAATGGAGCTGAGATTTCAGCCTAGGCCTGACTCAGGTATAACCACTGTACTGTATTTCCTCTCTTTCAGATTATAAAATGGAGAATTCCATAGTGTGTTTTTACAAATTGAATGTTGAATTAAAATTCTTATTTAAGTAGAATGTTCTGTCTGAATTAGGGCCTGATTAACCATTTTTTCCTTGGTTCCTTATATTAATGTAAGACTTGATGATTATGCTATTTTTGTACTGAGTTTTTCTGTACAAAAAAGTAGTGAGTAAATATATTTACTCACTACTAGTGTATAAAAAAATAAACTTATGTCAGGAATGGCACCTTTTAGGATTTAGTCATATTGTTGTATATACCCGCTGGCCACCATCTGCTGCCACAGTGATTCTCAGCCTTGGCTGCATGTTAGAATCACCTGGGACATGGGCTCTCAAACTTAAGCATGTCCCCGCATCACTAATCGCCAAGCCCCCCTCCAGAGTTTCTAGTCCAGTAGGTCCAGGATTCCTAATATGTTCCCAGGTGACGCTGGTGCTCTGGAGCATTGCCACACTCTGAGAAGCTTTGCCCTGGGGAACTTTTGAAAATCTTGAGTCAGGCCATACCCTAGATGAGTTAAAGCAGAATCTGCAAGTGTGAGACTTTGGCCAGCTTTTAAAGTTCCCCAGGTGATTCCAGTGAGCAGCCAAGACAGAAAAACTTGATCTTTGATTGGAAGTTCAGTTATTCCCTCTTTAGTTTATAAGGGAAATGTATGTGGTTTTTTTCTGCCCCTACTCACTCTTAATCTTTTCCCAACATTTGACCACCCATATTTTTTTGAAACTCCATTTCTGTGGTTCCTGTGTCATCTCACTGTTGAGTCACTCCTCTCTCACCTTTCATTGGCTTTTTTCTTTCTTCCTTTTTTATACTGTCCTGAATATGGACATTTTGTAAGGTGTAGGCCTGATCCTTTGCTCTCATTATATTCATTTTCCTAGTGAACTTATGTGTTTTCTTTACACCTTTAAGTTGCAACTCGCCTGTAGGAGCAAAGCCTCGACTTCCTTTCTGATAACTGATGTCACATCTCCAACTTTCTTCAGGCATTCTCTCCTTGCATGCTGTACAGTTGTCCCTTGGTATACATGGGGGATGGTTGCAAGACATTCCCCCATACTGAAATCCGCACATACTCAATTCTGCAGTCAGCTCTGTGGAACCTGTGTGTATGAAAAGTCAGCTCTGCATATTATGCAGGTTTTGCATCTTGAGGACACTATTTTCATTCCAAGTTTGGTTAGAAAAAATCCACCTATAGTGGACCCACACATTGAAACCTGTGTTGTTCAAGGGTCAACTGTGCTCTCTAACCGTGATTGTGTATGTCCTCAGTGATTTATGTTCACGCTTATCTGATCATAAAAGTCACCTGGTATATGCTGGGTAAACAATAGCTTTCCAGGCTCTACCCTGGGAATTATAATTCAGTAGATCTGAGATGAGATTTGGAAATCTGTATTTTTAACAAGCTCCCTGAGTGATTCTTACATTCCAGCAAGCTTGGAAACACCGTACCATCTGAACTCATTGTAGCCTTTTATGCACTTTCTTTTTTAGTTTTCCTGTCAATGGGACCAATATCACTGACTGGGGAAATGAGGCAACTTGAAAGCTAGGAGTCAAGTTCAGCTGCTTTCTCCCTTATCCTCACGTTGGATTATTTTGCTTTTACCTTGAGAGTCTTCCTCAGCTTCATCCTTTTCCATGCCTGAGGGCCCTCCTCCTCTTGCGTCTTGATAACTGAGGTGCAGTTTGGAATAGTGGTTAAATACTCAAGCTCTGGAGCTCTGCCGTGTTCTAGTTGGAGATCTCAAGATCCTATTAGGCAAGTAGCTTAACTTCTCTGTGCCTTAGTTTCCTCATCTGAAAAAATGGGGATACTATTAGTACCTATCACCCAAGTTATTATATGAAATTATACATGGAAAATGCTTAGAGTAATGCCTGGCCATAATGAGTGGTAATAAATGTTATTACATATTAATTAACTATTACTGAGATAGATTCTTAAATTCTTTTCAACTTCTTTTCCCTATGCACTAGTCTCCCCTTATCCTTGGGGGATACATTCCAAGGCCCCCAGTGCCTAAAACCAAGGATAGAACTGAACCCTATTTATAATATACACAAATTTCCTTTTCCTTCTTCACAATTTCATGGATAGATTTGTTCTTAGAGATCCTAAGCAACTTCAGCATACATTTTTGTATGTTTTTCTTATGAAGTCAAGAACTTTCACCTTTTCATGTAAAGAAAGCACTTAATGGTGGCTCGTTGACATATCCAAATTGCCAGCATCGCTACTCTTGTGCTTTGGGGCCATTATTAAGTAAAATAAGGGTGACATGAACACAAGCCCTGTGAGATACCATGATGGTCGATCTGATAGCCAAGATGGCTACTAAGTAACTAATGGGCAGGCAGTGTATACAGTATGGATATGTTGAACAAAAGAATGAGTCACATCCCGGGTGAGACGGTGCAAGATTTCATCATGCTACTCAGAAAGACGTGCAATTTAAAACATGAATTGTTTATTTCTGGACTTTTCCGTTTAGTGCTTTTATACCAAAGTTGACCATGGGTAACTGATACCATGGATAAAGAGGGACTACTAATACATTACGCATTTTGCCACCAGTATAATCTTTCTAAGACACTGTTTCAGTATGTTGTCTCCCCTCCTTGAGCATCTTCATGATTCCAAATAACTTCCCAGATTAAGTCTAATTCTTCAGCACGGCATTCAGAGCCCTTAATCTCAGTCCTTTATACCGGCAGTATTTACCTCATGCTGTTCACCCACTTTGTGCCACAACCGGAGTACTTTATTGTCTACCATCTTCACCACATACATGATTCCCTTCCTGCCTTTGCTGATACTTTCCCCTTATTTGAACATCTGTCTTTTTGTTTGCATATCTCAATCCTGTCAATCATTTAACACTCGTTTTATCGATAGGAGTTCTTCCATAGCTCCTGCCTTTGCCCTTTCTTGTTCTTATGTCTTTCATCCCTTCTCAAATACTGTAAGCTTGTCAAGGTTAGGGTACAGGCAGTATATGTCTTTATCCTGCCTCCCCTCTGCCTTACCCCAAAAGTTGGCTCAGTGAAAGTTTTTGTTCAAGTTGATATTTTTGTTTATGTTTTTCGTCTCAGAGCCATTGTGACTTGTAAAATTTGATTTGGCAGGAAATCTGTGTGGGAATTTTAGGTAATATGGCCTGTTTCCAGGAGATATGTGTGTCCATCAGCAGTGATAAAAATCTTGGGTAAGTCTTACTATATAATTATGTTTTAAAATATATTATTTTATACCCTTAAGGAAATTCTAATACTTAGGAAAAGTAGCAAATCTGAAAGATAGTCTTTTCTTTGTCTTGATGAATACTCTCTAGGAACTTCATTGTGTGTTGATGGTAGCTAGGGGCTTCTTCAGGAGGTACTGAAATGATTCAGGATTTAAGCCTGTTTTCTTCAGTAGCAAAGGAATCTGAATTGTCAGCTGGTGGCAGTAAGCCAGATAGGGGAAGAACCAGTGGGACAAAACTTGGAGATTGGGTAGCCAACTGGAATCCAAAACATTTTAGGTGCAGGGAATCCAATGACTCAGCTGGAGTCTGCAGAAACTAGATTTGTTGAATAATGTCATCCTGAGAGCTCTGACTTAGAGGATAAAACTTGTCAACAAACTAGAAGATAAAGGGTTGCCTCTGTGATGAAAAGACTTTCAGATTTCGGCTTCGAGGCTAGTTCTCTTCTCCATGTGTAAAGTTCTGGGCAGAAGGTTTTTTAATGGAGGAAACCCAAGTTTGGTTACTGTGTTCTGAGAACACCCTGAAATTATATGCTAAATTTTGTGGTTGTATTAGTTTTCTAGGCAAAGGGTTCATGGCTGTTAATCAGAATCTCAAAGAAATTTGTACCCAAATGGGTTAAGAAAACTGTTCTAGGCAGTTTTTGTCAGAGCTGGGGCTGTGAGGGTTTTATCACAGGATTCAAGTACCTGGGTTTCTCAGAAAGAGATAACTCCTAGTTATGGAGGGACTTTAAGATCCTAGTTCAGAGTATTTATTCCTCAGTAATTTACAGTCATCCATGGAGCAAATGACTTAGGATTATGTTTGGTCTCTATAATGTTCTCTATCAAAACTCCAAAAATGAGAAATGTTAACAAATGTTATAAATTCAAGTAAATGCTTATCTTAATATTAGTATGGTGCAATTTATTTTGCTGATGGGAAAATAAATTTGTTGAACCACTTTAGAATAGTTGGGCATTATCTGGTCACGTTGGAACATATGCATGTGCTGTGACCAGCTCATAGTGGGCATATATGGTAAGAGAAACTGTGCACATGTGCATCAGGATAACTTTTACAAATATTATAGGAGGATTACTTGAAATAGCCCCAAATTGGAATCAACGCAAATGTCCATCAGCAGTAGTCTGGAAAAATAAATTGTGTTATTTTCACACAATGAAGTACTCTGCAGCAATTGGTCAAAGAATAACAGCTAAAGAAACAACATGGGTGGATCTTACATGTATAGTTTCCAGCAAATAAATGAAGACTCAAAAGAATAAGTATAATATAATTTATTTCATATGTTGTCTCCCCTCCTTGACCATCTTCATGAATCTGAATAACCTCCCAGATTATGTCTATTTATTCAACATGTCCTCTTAATCCTTTTACCTGCAGTATAAAGCAACACCAAAATATACAAAATAATAAAACTATAGAGCAAAGTAAAGAAATGATTGCTGGAAAAATCAGAATGGTCATCATTTCTAGGTGGGAAAGAGAATTGTGATTTGGAATGGGCACATGGTGACTACTGAGATGCAGCTCTGTTCTGTTTCTTGGAAACACGAGTGTTTGCTTTATAATTATTTATTAACTATAGATTTGTATCTTTTGGGCTTTTCTGAATACATGCTGTATTTCACAATAAAGATGTTAAAAAACTTAAATGAAAACTCGGATATTTTCAATGCGAGAAGTGATGCATATCGGTTAACTTCTTTGTTTTTGTAGGCAGGTATTGTTGCACTGTTTGTATGATTCAGACCCACCTACTCTGCTGGAAACAAGCAGGTATGCTTTTCCTTTTATGAATTCTATAAGGTTACTCATAAGAGTAGCTAAGAAAAAAAGCTAATTTTTTATTTTCGAATTCCCTTTACTGGTTTTTTTTGTTTTGAAAAGTAGAAATTCAACCCACGTTTACCATGTAGGTTGTTGCTTACTTGCCTTTCCCAGGCAGAAGTGGCCAGTGTTTGGGTTGAAAGGATCCGGGAACATCCAGCGATTTATGATAGCATTTGCTTCATTATGTCAAGTTCAACAAATGGTAAGTCATCATGTAGTCTAGAAAAAAAATATGTTTTAAATTTTATTTAATTTTTAGGAAATCATGTAACTATTTCTAGAAGTCACCTTTTTGAAAAAAGCCTTGGGTGCAAGCTAATAAAGTTTGTTAGTTTGAGACAGAATCTTGCTCTGTCACCCAGGTTGGAGTGCAGTAGTGTGATCATAGCCCACTATAGCCTCAAACTTCTGGGCTGAAGGTATCCTTCTGTTAATCTCCCCAATAGCTGGGACTATCGTCGTGCACCGCCATGCTCAGCTCATTTTAAAATTTTTTGTAGAGACGGAGTCTCACTTTCTTGCCCAGGCTGGTTTCGAACTCATGTGTTCAAGCAGTCATCCAGCCTTGGCCTCCCAAAAGTGTTGGGATTACAGGTGTAAGCCACCATGCCCAGCTTTTTGTTTGTTTGTTTTTTGGAGAAAGTTTTTTGATTGCAGATATAAAATTTCTTAAAGTCCTGGGACACTGATGAATTCCTCATTTAAAAATGAGGAAAAATAAGCAAATTTAAACATGTGAGATAAGTAAATCACCCTTTAGAATAAGTACTGCCTTGGCAAGATTTGGTTTTGTTAGAATAGCTTTAGGAATTTTGCTTAACACCTATTGCTTTTAGCAGTTTGTTTTTATTTCAATATCTGTTTTATTCTCTGCAGTTGACTTGCTGGTGAAGGTGGGGGAGGTTGTAGACAAGCTCTTTGATTTGGATGAGAAACTAATGTTGGAATGGGTCAGAAATGGGGCTACTCAGCCTCTGGACCAACCCCAGGAAGAGTCTGAAGAGCAGCCAGTGTTTCGGCTCGTGCCCTGTATACTTGAAGCTGCCAAACAAGTACGGTAAGTGAGCTCTTTCGTGCAAAGTGCTCTGGGAAAATGCAATTGATAGAAGTATTCTCAGATATAAAAGTCTTCTTAGATTCCTTATAACAGAATAAAGTACACAGTCACTCCTTGTTACGTTAATTCACTACTAATATTTGTGATGCAACCTGTATGCTTTTTACAAGAATGATAGTGGTTGCAAACTTCCTGTTACATTGTCATTTAGCTGTAGGATGTTATTCAACATTAACTGGTTTCTGTCTTATCATATTTTATGTAATTTAAATCAAAGAGAAAACATTTTCTTGTGCTTTTACACTGAACATTTAACAACTTCTTAATGTTGCACATCTTTTTTTTTTTTTTTTTTTTTTTTGCTCCTTGTGTTTATATGCCAGTCTTCAATAAGTGACTGATTTTGGGACTCTGATGTCTTGTCAAGAGTGATTACTAAGCCTTACAGGTCATTATAACTGTTTATTGCTAATCACTAGAAAATTAATTTTTAAATTGTTCTGCTTAGTGATTTGCTTAGTGCATTCTTAGTGCTGAGTAAGCCACATCAAAACCTATTAATTTTGTGTCCTTTATCCAAGTGAGGATTAAATTCATCATCTTTCCCTAAACCTGCTTCATCAGTATTCTCAATCTCAGTAAATGATGTAATCACTGTCCTATTTGGATAATATAGAAGAAATGGAAAAGCCATTACAGAATCTTTCCTGCCCCAGTATTTTCCCATTGTAGTCAACTCCCAACCCTTATTCCTAACTTTTTCTGGGATTCCATCCATGCCAGTCAAGCCATTATTGTCTCTCATCTGGAGAACTGCCACATTCTTTTACTTGAATTTCCTGCCTCTATGCTTGCTTTTCCCAAGCCTAGACTTTAAAGCTGTTTTTGCAAATTACGCACTCATCTCACTCTCATGCTTCAGTCTTTTCAGTTACCTTCCTTAGGATAAGGTCCAGAAAAAAACAAAAACAAACACGAACACAGCTTGGGTACTGTGTACATCACCTGGGTAATGGGACCATCCGTATTCCCAAACCTCAGCACCATGCATGTAACAACCCCCAACATCTACCTTCTGAATCCAAAATATAAATAAATAAAATAGGGGAAAAAAGAATGAAATAAATGAAAAATTCTCAGAAAAATAAAGTGCAGCTTATAGGCCCAGTAGTGCTATCCTTATTCCTTGTACTCTGTGTATCAGTCATGTGAAGTTTGCTTCACTTCTTCAACTGAACCAGCTCTCTTGTCTCCAGGCCTTTGCACAGTACATTTCCTCCACCTCACATACTTCTTTGCCCCTTCATTTTCTGTGTAAACATCATTTTTCTTAAGGTACCTTCCCTGACCCTGCAAACTAAGTCTCCTTGCTGTATAGTGGCTCCTAGCCCTATAGTGTTACATTCATACCACTTTATTGTAATTACCCCGCTAGCAATCTTCTTTCCTTTTAAAGTATAAACTTTATGAAGGTAGGGATAACATCTTATACATCTGTTTTCTCAACTCCTAACATAGTGCCTGAAATTTAATTTGTAAGTACTTAAACATTTGCCAAACCATTGTTTTAATTGTTCACTGTCTTTTCACTTGCTTGGTTGAAGAACTAAGATTATGAGTTTCCAAACTATTTAGATTTTTGAGAATCCAGACGGTTGATCATAAAAATTAGACTTATATGCTTTTAGTATTCTCAGCTAGGGAGCTAGGGTAATCCTGAGACGTTTTCAGAACATCATTATTGTTGATGCATGGTGCAGTGGACCTTACGTTCATACTATAAAAATCGCAGTCATATTTTGTTCTGATTATTCAAGTAAACCAAAATGATAAAGTATCAACTAGCAGGTTTCTGCATTGTTGCTTTTATGCGATAGAGCCAAAAAGATTTTTTTACTTCTTGTCCTGTGTGTGTTATTTTATATAATATTTATTTTTTGCTGTTTCCCCTATTAGAATATAAAGGCTCTAACGAGCACAGAGCCTTCGTTCCTTTCCTTGTTTTATCCTCAGCACCTTGAACAGTGGCTGGCAGAGTAATAAATATTTATTGAATGGATGAATGATTGGAATCCCCTGGACAGTAACGTTGTTGATTCAGTGCTTTTACTTTTCCTATTTAGTTCTGAAAATCCAGAATGGCTTGATGTTTACATGCATATTTTACAACTGCTTACTACAGTGGATGATGGAATTCAAGCAATTGGTAAGATGGTTTATCGGAAGCGCTACAGTTACTCATTTAATTGTTTGCCGATTTTAAAGTACTGCTTTATTTGTTGTCTTTATTAAGTACATTGTCCTGACACTAGAAAAGACATTTGGAATTTACTTTTTGACCTGGTCTGCCATGAATTCTGCCAGTCTGATGATCCACCCATCATTCTTCAAGAACAGAAAACAGTGCTAGCCTCTGCTTTTTCAGTGTTGTCTGCCATTTATGCCTCACAGACTGAGCAAGAGTATCTAAAGATAGAAAAAGGCAAGTACAATTTCCTAGGCTCATATTGTTTTTCATTTCAGTTGATTTCTCCCTTTTAAAAAATGCTTTCATTTCCCTAATTATAAAAATATGCTAAACTTCAAAAATTTATTTTATTATCATATTTATTTACTTATTTTACTTTTTATTTATTTTTATTTTTTGGAAAGAGAGTCTTGCTCTGCTGCCCAGGCTGGAGTGTGGTGGTGTGATCTTGGCTCACTGTAACCTCTGCCTCCTGGGTTCAAGTGATTCTCGTGCCTCAGCCTCCCAAGTAGCTGGGATTACAGGCACACACCACTGTGCCCGGCTAATTTTTGTATTGTTTCAGTAGAGACAGCGTTTCACCATATTGGCCAGGCTGGGCTGGAACTCCTGAGCTCAGGTGATCCACCTGCCTCGGCCTCCCAAAGTGCTAGGATTACAGGCGTGAGCCACCCCGCCTGGCCTATTTACTTATTTTAAAGACAGAGTCTTATTTTATCACCCAGGCTGTAGTGCCATGGCAGGATCATAGCTCACTGCAACCTTGAATTCCTGGGCTCAGGTGATTGTCTCACCTCAGCCTTCTGAGTAGCTGGGACTACAGCCATGTGACACCACACCTGGCTAGTTTTTAAATTTTTTATAGAGACAGGGTCTCACAATCTTGCCCAGGCTTGTCACAAACTCCTGGGCTCAAATGACCCTCCTGCCTTGCCTTCCAGAGTGCTGGGATTACAGGCATGAGCCTCTGCACCCTGCCTAAAAACTTATAAAAAATATCAAGGAAACATGATGTCTGTAATCTTATCATCCAACACATGCACATATATTTAATTCTGCTTTTTAGCCAACATTTCATTTAGAAATATAAAATGAATATTTTCCTTTGTAAACACACAGTCTTTCACAGAATGATTTTTATGACCACAATTAAATTCATGATTCATTTAGAATTTATTCTGGTGTCACATGTGAAGTGTGACTTTAATTCTTTTTTCCCCCTTTGATAACTTTGGTACTAGTGGTATCAATTTTTTTTCCAGAGGGCTACCCAGTTATCTCAACATCATTTAGTGAATAATCCAGCTTACCCACACTGATTTGAAATTTCATCATTATTTTTAAAATTCCCCTATATATTCTATTCAGTTCCATTACTATGTTCATATATTAGTAGCCATAGTGTTTTTAAATATTAAGGTTTTATGTTTTAATACTTAATAAGGCGAATTCCTCTTCATTCTAAGTTTTCAGAATGTTTTTAACTATTCTTATCACTAACTTTAAGTTCCAAAAACAAAAACTTTCTGATATTTTTATTGACATCGTGTTAACTTTATAGGATATCTAAGAATATGTTATACCCTTTCATTTGTTCAGGTCTTTTTTGTGTCCCTCAGTAATGGTTTCTTTATATAGATCTTGGATATTTCTTATTAGTTTCATTCCTAGATATTTTATCTTTTGGGTTTACTATTGTCTATGACATATTTTCTTCCACTGATTATTGTTGTTGGAATATATGAAGGCTATTGATTTCTGTATATTAACTTTGCATCCTATAACCTTATCAAATTCTTACTATTTTTGGTAGTCGTTCCAGTAATAATCTTTGGGCTTTATGTGATAGTGCTTTGGCTTAAATTAGATATATTTTATCACTTGTCTGTCTCTGGTTTATTCTTCTTATCTTTCTGGGTTGCCTAGAATCTCTGGTGTAAAATAATAGTGATGGTAGAAAGCATCCTTACCTTCTTCCTGATTTTATTAGAAATAATCCTAGAGTTCCACTGTTAAGCATTATTGGGTATAAGATACATGTTTTACAACCAGGTGCGGTGTCTCACACCTATAATCCCAGCACTTTGGGTGGCTGAGGTGGGCGGATTACCTGAGGTCAGGAGTTCAAAGTCAGCCTGGCCAACATGGTGAAACCCTGTCTCTGCTAAAAATACAAAAATTAGCCAGGTTTGGTGGCGTGCGCCTGTAATCTCAGCTATTCGGAAGGCTGAGGCAGGAGAGTTGCTTGAACCTGGGAGGCGGAGGCTGCAGTGAGTCGAAATGACGCCTTTGCACTCCAGCCTGGGCAACAGAGCAAGATTCTGCACCCCCTTGCCCCCCTAAAAATAAGATATATGTCTTACCATTTAAGGAAATATTAATCTGTTTCTATTTTATTAAGAGTTTTTAATAAAAAAAAGAACGTTGAATATTTTTAAGATCTTCATTTATAAATATGTTACCTCATTGAGAAGGTGGCATTGAGTACAGTCCTTAGGGAGAGAATGGAGGAGTCATGTGCATACTTGGGGAGACGAACATTCCAGACAGAGGGAATAGAAAGTGTAAAAGCCCTCAACCAGAAGTATGCCTGATATATTTGAGGGGGAACAGTGAGATCCCATGTGGCTGGGGTGGATTTAGCAAAGTAGCACATGGAGCCAGAGAGGTAGAGTATGGAGGGCCTGATTTTGCCTTTTCCTCTAAATGAGGTAGGGAATCATGGTGAGTTTTAAGCAGAAATTGAATACACATGAGCTGACTTTAATAGGCTGCTGTTTTGATGAGAAATGTAGGAGTCATTGGTATAAAAGGGAGATGAGTTAGGAGGCTTTTAGAGATTCTTGATAATTAACTCATAGCAAGAAATGTTATAACTTGGACCAAGATATTAACAGTGGTAGTGGTAGAAAAATCCTGTGAGCTAATTTTTGTGTACTTTTTGTAAAGACACGGTTTCGCCATGTTGCTCAGGCTGGTCTTGAACTCCTGGGCTCAAGCTACCCACCCATCTTGGCCTCTCAGAGTGCTGAGATTGCAAGCGTGATCTACCACCCCTGGCCTCCTAGGCTCTTTTGATTGCTGAGTCTTCATTGCTTTAGTTCTCAACTCAATGTCACCTTGTCAGAGAGCTTGCCCTGCTAGACTGCTATATTCCTCTTTTATTTCCTTCATAGAACCTAACCAAAACCTAAAATAGTCTATTTTATTTACTTATTTGAAAGTATAAAAATGTAAGCCTCTTATAGGCTGACATCTTGCTGATGTTACCACTGTATCTGTAGTACCCAAAATAATAATGTCTAGCACTAATTCAATACATATGAATGAAAAACCAAACTTAACTGGCCAATTCCATGTTTCTTGATTTGTTTATACAGTAGATCTTCCTCTAATTGACAGCCTCATTCGGGTCTTACAAAATATGGAACAGTGTCAGAAAAAACCAGAGAACTCGACAGAGTCTAACACAGAAGAAACTAAAAAGACCGATTTAACCCAAGATGATTTCCACTTGAAAATCTTAAAGGATATTTTATGTGAATTTCTTTCTAATATTTTTCAGGCATTAACAAAGGTAGGAAAGAAGTATTGATGATGTCATGAACAAAAGAAAGTGTGGGTTGCTTAACGCTCCAACTTTATTACTGTTTTTTTTAATATGAAAGTAATAGGCAGGGCGCGGTGGCTCAAGCCTGTAATCCCAGCACTTTGGGAGGCCGAGATGGGCGGATCACGGAGTCAGGAGATTGAGACCATCCTGGCGAACATGGTGAAACCCCGTCTCTACTAAAAAAAAATAAATAAATACAAAAAACTAGCCGGGCGAGGTGACGGGCGCCTGTAGTCCCAGCTACTTGGGAGGCTGAGGCAGGAGAATGGCGTGAACCCGGGAGGCAGAGCTTGCAGTGAGCTGAGATCCGGCCACTACACTCCAGCCTGGGCGACAGAGCGAGACTCCGTCTCAAAAAAAAAAAGAAAGTACTATATATTTTGGGAAAATGAAGTAAAATCTTAATATCACCATGAGTTTATAATCTTAAAAACTGCTAGCTGATGTGGTTTGGTATATTTATGTATGACAAACATATGCATATGTTTGCATGCATGTATTTTTATAAATGCATTTTTCCTATACTTTAACCCAGCATATGCAATTTTTATAGACTACTGTTTTCCCATAACACTATATTATAAGCATTTTTCTTGATTCTAGATGAAAGACTTTTTACTGAGAGCCAGTTTAAACCTAATTTACCAAATAATCAGTTTTCAAAATTTACTGCAAACTTCTCTTAAGGAATATTCTCCCTGAATATGTTCAGTGGTTATTAACATTCCTCCTTTGACCATATTTTTTTCTATCCATATATTTGGAAAGAAATATATTATGAATATGTTATGAATATATTGTATTATGAATATAAAATGCTACAAATATAGCTGTGAAGAATATATTTATTCATACCCACTGAATTTTTTAAAGAGTATTCCTTAAGAAGTTTCTCTTGGCCAGGCGCCCATAATCCCAGCACTTGGGAGGCTGAGGCAGGTGGATCACTTGAGCCCAGGTATTTGAGACCAGTTTGGGCAACATGGCAAAACCTCATCTCTGCAAAAAATACAAAAATTAGCCGGGTATGGTGGCACATGCCTGTGATCCCAGCTACTTGGGAGGCAGAGATGGAAGGATTGCACTCCAACCTGAGCGACAAAGGGAGACCCTATCTCAAAAAACAAAATGAAACAAAAGGTTTCTCTTATTCTGGTGATTTTTTTTTTTTATTAGTTGTCTTGCTTCTCTTTTCCCTATTTGTATTTTCCAGATTTGGGGTTATTACCTCAGCAGGTTTTACAGAATTTAAATTACTGAATTCAACATTATAAATGTGAAGATGGCTAAGGCATAATGGCCATATTTTGTCAAAATACTATTTACATGTGAAATGTTGGCTTTTACTTGACCCTTATTATTGGGTATTATAATTTTTATGTCAAAGTTCAGGTAATAAATTGTGTCTTATTTTGATTTGCATTTTTAAATTAATGAGATTGAAATATTTGGATGTCGTATATTTTGTTTCCTACTTTTTTATAATTTATCCATTTTGATTATAAATTTATCCATTTATAATTTATCCATTTGATTTAGTTGGATAATTTTTAATTATTGGATAATTAAATAAAAATTATTAATTGGATAATAATTTTTAATTATCCAATTAAAAATTTATCCTTTTTTTATAATTTATCCATTTGTATGAATTTCTTGGGTAATAATGCATCTTTTCCATATTTATCACATGTATTTTTTCCCATTCTTTGCTGTTGCTTTTGTTTTTTGGAGCACCTACTTTTAAGTGGTAGGAACATCAATGGTGAGCTGAGGCTATGTCATGCAAATTTTTATATGCCATGTTTAGGGGATTTGGACTTAATCTTGAAGAAACTGAGGAGCTACTAAAGATTTTTTTTCTTTTAAGCACCAAGTGATATGATCAGTTTAGAAAGATTACTCCAAAAGCAATAGAGACGAAGGAGTAGAGGAAGGAGTAGAGAGAGTTGAGGCTGGAGGGCAGGAGATCAACTAACAGGCTCTTGGGGTTGGTAATCTTCAAGAATAATCTGAAAAAGGATGGCAGCCTAAACGATAGAAGTTTGAATGGAGAGGAGGGATGGGGTAAGAGAGATTTGGTAGAATAGAATTGAGCACTTGCCGGGAGGGGTCAGGAGTAGAGGGGAGGGAAAAGTCTTCGCTGTGTTCCAAGTTTGTAGTCTGTGTAGCAGGGTGGATGGTGGTGTCCTTTACTAAAATAAAGACGACAGTGGAGAACACGTTTGGGTTACATAAGCCTCCTTGATGTCGGTGGGTTCAGTTGGGACATTTGAAATGCCTATGAAGTCAGGAAGGAATTGAATATCCTTATTTGTTTTTATTCACTAGTTAAAGCTTGAAAAAATTTTCCTTTTTTGACATTAAATGTTGTTGTTTTAGGAGACGGTGGCTCAGGGAGTAAAGGAAGGCCAATTGAGCAAACAGAAGTGCTCCTCTGCATTTCAAAACCTTCTTCCTTTCTATAGCCCTGTGGTGAGTATGGGTAAATGTATAGGTGGCCAAGTTTTGTAGGATTACTAAATGTTTTCAAGTAAGCACTTGATTTCGAGGTCTTGTCAAAAATTATAGCATATACAATTTATATGACTTAATGCCTTTGTCAGATAGATGACTGCTGGAAACAGAAAACCACATACCATATGTTCTCACTTAGAAGTGGGAGCTAAAACCATTGGATACCATGGACATAAAAATGGGAAAGGTAGACACTGGGGACTACAGGAGGAGGGGAGGAAGAGAGGGAGGGCAAGGGCTGAAAAACTACCTATTGGGTACTAAGCTCACTGCCTGGGTGACAGGTTCATCTGTGCCTCAAACTTTAGCATCATGTGATATACCTTTGTACCAAACCTGCACATTTAGACATTTAGATCCCCCTGAGTCTACAATAAAGGTTGGGGGAAAGAAAGATGACTACTGGAAAATTCATACTACTATTGGGAGTAATAATTCTAAGAGGAAAACTTCAGCTCGGAATCTATAGTACTCCTTTCTGTTATGAAGTAGGTAGCATCTATATTAAACCAAAATCAGATTCTTGGGAATAGGCAGTAGGTTTTTATGGTTCTTCAAATGACATCACATTTCCTACCATTAGAATCAGATTTCACAATAAGAACTTTTTCAGGAAAATGAAGGACAGAATGTGGGAACAGACTGTAAAGAGGAGGCAGGGGGAGAAGTACTAGCTCAAGAGTAAAACGGAATGGGAAAGAATAGTCATTTCCTTGAGAATGATTTAGAAGACTGCTTAGGAAGTCCTGTTACTGTCATCTGGAGATCTGCCAGCAATTCTTTTCCATTGGACCATTTAGAAACCACAGGTAGAGCAATCAGTACCTTAAACCACGTTTTTCTCTTCTGTGTTTGATTTTGTTTGTTTGTTTGACTCATAGGTGGAAGATTTTATTAAAATCCTACATGAAGTTGATAAGGCGCTTGCTGATGACTTGGAAAAAAGCTTCCCAAGTTTGAAGGTTCAGACTTAAAACCTGAATTGGAATTACTTCTGCATAAGAAATAAACTTTATTTTTCTCACTGACAGTTGAAATTGACTTATTGGAAATATTAGCTAAACCCCTAGTAGACCATAATTGTTTGGTGTTGTATTTTTCTGTCCTAGACTTGTCTCACTTTTTTTGACTTTGGAATCTGGAGTTTCACCCCTGTCACCTTATTGGTAGGCTGCACTGACCATACTCAACATGAGATTTGAAAGACACTGATGAAGTCACTCCCACCTGCTGGCACGAAAATTCCACTCATTTTTTTTTTAAGTTTAAGCTTAAGATGCAAATACCAATTAGGAATAATACTTGAGGTTATTAGTTATGTTTACCTCAGTGCATATGAATTTCACATTTTTTTCCTGAGAGCATGTTTTGTTTGTTCATTTGTTTTAAGACGGAGTCTTGCTCTGTCGCCCAGGCTGGAGTGCAGTGGCGTGATCTTGGCTCACTGCAAGCTCCGCCTCCCGGGTTCACGCCATTCTCCTGCCTCAGCCTCCCGAGTAGCTGGGACTACAGGCACCGCCACCTCGCCCGGCTAGTTTTTTGTATTTTTTAGTAGAGACGGGGTTTCACCATGTTAGCCAGGATGGTCTTCATCTCCTGACCTTGTGATCCACCTGCCTCGGCCTCCCAAAGTGCTGGGATTATAGGTGTGAGCCACCGCGCCCGGCCTTCTGAGAGCATGTTTTAAAAGGGGAAGCACGAGGACCTTGTGTACCTGAAGGAGTGTTCCACAAAAATGGTAAATTACAGAGGAAGAAGGAGAAAGAGGATAGTAGTGGGAAGACTAGGAGTGTCCAATTTATTTTCTGCTCACATTTCTGCCTTGGACCTACACTGTTTACTTTGTTACTTATTTATTGTTAACATTTTGAGTTTTGGTACATAGTTTCATAGTACTTTGGTATGTTTGAAAACATCCTCTATCTATAAATTATACTTTTAAGTGACCAGTGTTAAAGCATTTTTAATGCTACATGTTCTGAAGTATTCACTCACAAGATTTAGTGCTTGAATCAGTTGCAGTGATATTTTAAAATGGTGCTTTCTCCAGAACCATAAATATGGAATTTTATACACAAATGAAATTATATACAAATATGAAATGGAAACTCATTTGTTTCCCTATACTCTTTGGCAGGGAAGAGGAAAAATGCAAAATGATCTTGAGTTAGCATTTGTTATATTGAGTTTGATATTTCAAGTACCTAAACCACTAAGATAAGAAAGAAGACATGGTTTTCTTCCACTGTTTTTTTGTTTTTTTGTTTTTTAAGATATTTTATCCCCTACAGCAAATGGGATATAGCTAAACTGTTGTTTTCTTGGTAGGTTCATTTTCCAGATCAAAAGAATTTTCCCACTCTATCTGTAATATTTCCTATTGCCTTGCTTTGCATTAATTACTGAATAATTTTAGTATGTAAGTGGGAAAAAGTTTAAGAGCCACCTCTCAGCCTGATGTACTTTTTTTTGGTGAAGCACATGCAGAAACCGACTATAAACATTTAAAAAAACCTCTGTTAGGGGTTCAGAAAATCTTAAGTGTATGAAATATTGAATGCCATTATCTGTTCTTCAGGACTGGGCAATAGTGATGCTGTGTCTGAGCTAGCTGTGAAGCTGATCTATAACTCTAGTATTCTGTTTCTGCAACTAATACTCTTTTAACTAATATTCTTTATGACCTAATCAATAGCCTTTTTAAAAAGGAAGAAATAGGTCCATATTAATTTAGGATTGAATTATTTATTCTGCTTGAGCATGTGTTCTCTTTTACCACTTTGCAACCTCAGTTTCCTCCATGCTCCTGTCAGAAGTTTTAAGAAAGGGAAAATAGGCAAATGGCCCTCTTGACCACACCATATTTTTCTTTCCTTTTTTTTTTTTGGACACTTGAGTCTCACTATATTCTTGCTAAGACTGGTCTCAAACTCCTGAGCTGAAGCGATCCTCCTGCCTCAGCATCCTGAATAGAATATTTTTTTTCTTTTTGTTGCTGGTTTGAGATCCAATCCAAGAACGATTATTAAAAGTTATATATTTATAGTGAAATAGTGTATGATGTCTTGGATTTGCTTCAAATTAGTCTGGAGCAAAGGGAAAGAAGTAAGTTAATGGAGTAGATGAAACAAGACTGGCTGTGAATTGGAGTTGCTGAAACTGGGTGACAATTACATGGGGTTCCATTATACTGGTTTTTTTTTTTTTTTTTTTTTTTTTTTTTTTTTTTTTTTTTTCCAGAGATGGTCTTGCTCTGTTGCCCAGGCCAGAGTTCAGTGGCACACTCATAGGTTACTGCAGCCTCAAACTCCTGGGCTAAAGCCATTCTTCCATCTCATCCTCCTAAATAGCTGGGACTATGGGTACATGCCACCATGCCCAGCTAATTTTTGTTTATTTATTCATTTTTATTTTATTTTATTTTATTTTGAGACAGAGTCTCACTCTGTTGCCCAGGCTGGACTGCAGTGGTACGATCTTGGCTCCCTGCAGCCTCCTCCTCCCAGGTTCAAGCGATTCTCCTGCCTCAGCCTCCTAAGTAGCTAGGATTATAGGCGCACACCACCACACCTGGCTAATTTTGTGGGTTTTCTTTTTCTTTTCTTTTTTTCTTTTTTCTTTTTTTTTTTTTTTTTGAGATGGAGTCTCGCTCTGTCACCTAGGCTGGAGTGCAGTGGTGCCATCTCGACTCACTGCAACCTCCCCCTCCTGGGTTCAAGCGATTCTCCTGCCTCAGCCTCCTGAGTAGCTGGGATTACAGGCACGCACCTGGCTAATTTTGTGTGGGTTTTTTTTTTTTTTTTTTTGAGACGGAGTCTCACTCTGTCACCTAGGCTGGAGTGCAGTGGCGCGATCTCGGCTCACTGCAACCTCCACCTCCTGGGTTCAAGCGATTCTTCTACCTCAGCTTCTTGAGTAGCTGGGATTACAAGCTCGTGCCAACACACCCAGCTAAGTTTGGTATTTTTAGTAGAAATGTGGTTTCACCATGTTGGTCAAACTGGTCTCAAACTCCTGACCTCGTGATCCTCCCACCTCTGCCTCCCAAAGTGCTAGGATTACAGGCATGAGCCTCCGTGCCCTGCCGAGCTACTTTTTATATTTTTAGTAGAGACAGGGTTTTACCATGTTGGCCAGGCTGGTCTGAAACTCTTGGCCTCAGGTGATCCGCCTGCCTTGGCCTCCCAACGGGCTGGGATTACAGGCGTGAGCCACCGCACCTGGCCTATTTATTTATTTTGTAGAGATGGGTTCTCACTATGTTTCCCAGGCTTGTCTTGAACTCCTGGCTGCAAACAATCCTGCCTCAGCCTCCCAAAGTGCTGGGATTGCAGGCCACCACATGTGGCCTCCCTGTTAAAGGTTTATAAAAGCAAATAAATCATACACAACTTAAGCTTTAAGTTGATTATGAATGGTGCTTATTCCTTTTATGTCATTGGGCTAGTCAAACCTACAAGAGCCTGGGCCAATGTAGTCTTGAGTCTTGTGGGCCAGTCCAGCAACCAAAAAAAAAAAAAAACAAAAAACAGGTGAGACTAGAAGCAGGAGGGCACCTTGTGGTGGTGCAGCTAGCCTCCACTCACCTCTCATATTATTTGTTCATCAACCTGACTGCTTTGTATTTCTATATAGAATGTAAAATCTCTGCATCACTAAGCTTTTATGATGTATCTTAGATAATTTGCATGAAGTCACATTTGCTTAAATCCAATTTTACACAACCCAAGGAACATCTGTAATATAAGAGCCGGAAAACCTCCATGAGTTCACATTTCACAGCCAAGGATTTTGTGATATCAGGCTACTCCTTCTATCATGATGATTGTGCCCATGTGATTGCTCTTTCTTAACAGCTGTGTTTTCCCTGGACGTTTGCAAGATTCTATAGTGTAGTAGCATCACGGAGTAGGGCATTCTCATTTTATCCTAATTGTTCATGCCTCAGGGCTCTGGCAAGGATCACAGTTCTGGGAGAGGGCCATGCCACACTGAAACCAGACCTGGGGGGGAGAGGATCTGCCCCCAAAGAGGTGGCATCAGGGTCTGCTCTGAGTCCCTGTCTCACCTGGCTTCCTTATTTCTGTTTCTTCTTTCTTAGGACTTCAGCTTGTATGTGGACCCTCAAGACCACACCAACCTCTCCTTTTTAGGGAGTTGTGTTCTGCCAGCTTAATCACTTTATTCTCTTGGTATTTCTTTAAATTTGTGAGAGAGAAATTCTTGCCTAATTACCAGTCTTTTTGTGTCAAGCAGTTGTGAGTCATGTGTGGTTTGGCTACTTTGGGCTAAGTGTGTGACCCCACACAATCAGCTAAAGTTGAAATTCAAACAAACGTGATAAAAAATGTACCTAAGGACACAGAAAGATGTGGTAGACACCAGACTTCATTTCCTGTTAGAGATGACCGCCATTTATTGAGTATTTACTATGTGTCAGACACTCTCTAAAGGTCTTTAGGTATATTATTTAATTTTGCAATAATCCCATAAGGTAATTGTCACCATTTTATAGATGGAGAAATGAAGATTCAGAGTGGTAAAATAACTTGCTGAAAGTTACTTAGGTCGTAAGTAGCTGACCCAGGGCTTGGATCTGGACCTGCCTAGCCTAATGAATATTCTTTTACCCACTATACTGTACTTGCAAACTGTGGGGAGGCATGGACTGGAGCATGAAGGTCTTGATATATCATGTGGAAGAGACAGCTGGGCTGTCTGCGTATCCATGTTCCTTTCTCCAAAATTGCCGTTGGACTGCCCACATTCTTTCCCTGGTTACAGCATATGGTTTAATAAGGGAATTACTCCTAACCCAAGCTGGACAATTCAGGTTGGCTCAAGGACACTGTTCTCTAGATCATGTAACTTACAAGGCTGAGGGCACTATTTGGGGGAGGTGGGGGGGGGGCAGCCAGTCATATTTATCATTCACTGTGTACCAGCTATTCTAAGTACTAGGAAGACAGCAGTAAACAAAACAGATAAAATATGTGTAATAGAAATATAGTGGACAAAGCAGACAAAAATCTTGCCCTATGGGGCCTGGAATTCCAGAATCGTGTGTAAGAGGGAGACGAAGAAGCTGGTCTACATAGAGGTCATGCATCCTGTAGCAGCCTGGATCATTGTTCTCCATTCTTCACCTCTGTGTATCGTGCCCTTTGCCATGGCTTCTCTGTGAATAGAGTGTACTTCCCTGTCCCTTGACTTTGAGCATGACCACGTAACTTGCTTTGGCCAACAGAATGTTAATGGAGCTGATGTAAGCAGAGTACTTCCAGCAGTTTGCTTGTGCTCCTGTCATTTACCGTGAGAAGAGCATGCCCTGGGCAGTCATTGATCATGGAGGATGAGAAACATGGAGAAAACCTAAACCCAATCTGCAGCCGGCGCCGGGTGTGGTGGCTTGCACTTGTTAATTCCGGCTACTTGGGAAGCTGAGGCAGGAGGATTGCTTGAAGCCCAGGAATTTGAGGCTGCAGTGAGCTGTAGTCGTGTCGTTGCACTTCAAGATAGGTGACAGAGCAAGACTTCATCCTTTAAAAAAAAAATTTTTTTTTTAAATCTGCATGGAGTTCAGCCTAACCTAGCTGAGTTGCAGCCAACCTACAGATCTGTAATCAGTGGTTAAATGCTTATTGTTTTGAATCATTGAATCTTGGGGTAGTTTGTTACACATCATTATTGAAGTAACCTCTCACTGAAACAGCCTGAAAGAAAAGCTGTCTTAATTGCTCAGCCACTTTACAGCTTCATGTCACAGTCTCATGGGTTCCAGCAGTAATTGCTGCTTTAGGTTGTCTGAAAGATATGCCCAAATCCCTATAGTAAATTTAACTTATAATAAATTCTACTTGGGGCCGGGCCACGGTGGCTCACGCCTGTAATCCCAGCACTTTGGGAGGCCGAGGCGGGTGGATCACGAGGTGTAGAAGATCGACACCATCCTGGCAAATACGGTGAAACCCCGTCTCTACTAAAAATACAAAAAAACATTAGCCAGGCATGGTGGCGGGCGCCTGTAGTCCCAGCTACTCAGGAGGCTGAGGCAGGAGAATGGTGTGAACCCAGGGGCGGAGCTTGCAGTGAGCGGACATCATGCCACTGCACTCCAGCCTGAGCAACAAAGCAAGACTCTGTCTCAAAAAAAATAAAATAAATAAATAAATAAATAAATAAATAAATAAATTCTACTTGGGACATGATCATTTGCATTCCCATCTTTAAAAAAAAATGGCACCAGGAATGTAATAAGTGACAGAGAAAATGTGGCAGTGTCTGTGGGGTTACAGAAGGGTAGGGTACAGGGTAGTGAAAGTTCCCCAATTCTGGATGAGACACAAGCCATCCATGATATAAGGTTCTGAAGAGCCAACTGATTGATTTCTTGTGTGCCCTTGAGATCTAAACCACAGGTCTCATGGGGCTGAGAGGATTTTTTTGTAAAATATAGTGGAAAAGGGAAATTCTCTGGTCCTCAGTGGCACATCACTATGCTGAGTGTGACCTTGAAGGCAGTGAGAAGCCCTTAAAGTGTCATGATCACTGAAAGCCTTCTGAAGGAGGAGGGGCTTGATACAGAGAGGTTTAGCAGTAGACGCAACTGGATTTGGGCATCGATTGGAAGCAAAGGAGAGTGAGAAGTTAAATCCAGAATTCTGGCTTAGGTGACTGAATAGATGACGGCATCATTCATTGTGATAGGGAAGTAACCCAGGAAGAGTTGCAGGTAAAGGTGGGTAAAAGATGTGTTCAATTTTGAATACCTGTTGGACATCCACATGGAGATGTCCCATTTCCATACAGACTTGGAACTCTGTGAGAGAGTGGGCTAGAGATACAAGTTGAGGACTTAGGACAAAGTTCCAAGGAATACAAACATTTAAAGGACTAACAATGTCAACAAAAGAGATGGGTTGTACAGGGAGACACCAGACTAAATTGGGAGAGATTTACAGCTTGTAAGTGACAGTTCACAAGGAAATAGTACATTTGAAGCTGAACTCCAGATCCACTGCTCTCACCTCTGAACATGATTGCCCCACCTAGGGCTCAGGAAAAATAGCTCCGTGTGATGAACTGGTGCTGGACACTCAAAATCACAGCCTTCTACAGAAAGGTCTGCTATAAGGATATAGGAGGAACTTACATTTCACACCCATGCTTGACCAAGCAGGTATGGCATAATGGGAAGCGTGTTTTTTTAAAAAAAGGAAACAACACATTGGATATGAAATATGATTTTGATTATGTTATAATACATAGACTATTGAACAGAAATAGATTATATCAAACAGAAATAGAACACACATTAGTGGTGAAAATGAAAAGAAAACCATTGATCAAGAGTCAGTATGACCTTGACCAAGTCAGCTAGCTTTTCTGAGCATCCTCATCTATAGAGTAGAGATGATGTTAAATTGCCTACCCTGCAGGATTACTTGAAGAGTGTTAATGAGATTAAATTAACACTGGAAATTGTAAAGGCCTGTACAAATCTCACATATTACGGAGCTTCCAAACACTAATGTTTTGTTCCAAGGAAATCTGTTTCTAAGGGGACTTCACCAAAATGATGTTTGATGTTGGTTAAAATGAATTGGCTGATAACATCTTAGGTTTTCTTGAATGAGATCTGAAAAGTCTCGAAACTCTGAAAATTCTACAACCACATTTATTTTTCACTAGAGCTAATCTAAATAAAGATGCACCATGCTTGGTATTTCACGGCAAATCTGATTTGTAATGGAACATCAAGAACTCTTTAGCTGTGGTCTTACTGTATACTTTGGGCTGCCTCTAAATACCTTTCCTTGTGAAATGGTTTTAAATTAACTTTTTTTTTTTTTTTTTTTTTTTTTGAGATGGAGTCTCGCTCTGTCACCCAGGCTGGAGTGCAGTGGTGCGATCTCGACTGACTGCAACCTCCACCTCCCAGGTTCAAGTGATTCTCCTGCCTCAGCCTCCTGAGTAGCTGGGACTACAGGTGCCCACCACCACACCCAGCTAATTTTTATAGTTTTAGTAGAGATGGGGTTTCACCATGTTGGCCATGCTTGTGTCGAACTCCTGACCTAAAGTAATCCACCCACCTCGGCCTCCCAAAGTGCTGGGATTACAGGCCGCAGTGAGCCACTGCACCCGTCCTAAATTAACTTTTAAACACCAACTTCCTGTGTTCCACTGCCAAGGCTACAGCCCGTATTTATAAAAACTATTCTGCTTTCTAGAACACCTCATGATTACATAGTGACCTTGTATCAATATTGAGCTTGTTGACCTGCAGGCTGTTTAGAGGTTGAGGACTTACCAGACCATCTGCCAAACGCTGCCATTGGTAATGCTTTTCTCTATTACTGTAATGAAATCATTAAAATCATTTCCTGTTCCTAGTCCTTGTTCAGATCTTCTATCTACTGTCAATAAGAGGATATTAAAATACTCAGAAAGTCCACATATCCTTTTCATCGTGGTCCACAGTGTAGCACATGGCTTTATGTTTTAGTGTTGGAAATAATAATCAATGACGTCAAGCCTGTTATAATAAAAGAAGGCTGCTTATTAAACTCCCTCTCTCCAGCTGTTTTTCTTTTGACATCACGGGATCTGTTTATAATGACCTTTATGGGTTTTCCCCCTTACCATTCAGGCTTTATATGATTACAAGAGAAATTAAAGTTCTCTTCACAGAAGTGACACCTTCCTGCTCAGGCTCAATGTGCATGTAGGCTCCAACAACAGGATAGTGGGAAGAAGGAACAAAGAGGCCTCCTGTTCCCTTGGAGGAGTTTGACTTCCTGAAGTATGGGCTTGCTTCCAGGAAGCAATATACGTTGAAAGCAGTCGGTGGGTAGGGATTATATATATTACTAACAGCCCACAATTCAAGCAACTGCATATACTATGGCTTTATTATGTCACTCAACATAGGATCATGTAGTTTTGAGTGGTGCCTGTTGAACCTAAACCATTTGAGGAATTTGGCATCTCTGCAAATTCGTTCTGTTTTGGGGACTGTATTTGGTAAGGCTGATGGCATTTGTAAATCTATGAATGTGCTTTCTGCAAAATGCTACTGGTGTTGGACTTTTCCTACCTGTACCCAGGAATAAGCCAATTGGCAGGAAATTCTGGAGGAAACTCCTAAATCCTTTAACGCTGCCGCCTGCCCCCCATCACAGAGAAGTCTGTACTCTGCTGTCATTGGAAGAAAAAAGTTTGTTGATGCCCTGGAACAAAATCTCTAAATTCAATTCTCTAATTTATTTTTATATTTATTTTAGGTTTGAACAAACCAGATAACTGTTCTGTGTGTCCTAAGTGACCTCTAGAGATTGTTGCCATTCCCATGATTGTGGTGTTCAATATTCAAAGCAATCTGGAGACTTCTTGTCCCAGATGCACCCCTTTGTTGCTCACATCAAGTGATATCTGACTGGTCTTTAAAGATGCAAATTTCACAATTTTGGATGAGCCTTGAGTGATCTGAAAATGTTAGATTTTTCTCTTTCATTCTATTTGAACATACTTTAATGTGGATTGGCTATTTCTTTAGAGCAATTAAGGAAAAATGCCCAATTTCCCAGAACAACTCACGAAGTACTCATGGATTATTTCATTTTCTTAGGAAGTTGCCTACTTCCCAAAAGCTGTACCCTGAGCGTTTGTGACTCCAAGGGAAACCAGGAGCATCATGCTGCAGAAACCCTTTAGAGGATCGTGCCAATTGCTCTGTGACCATAAGCTGGCTCTCCTTTGATGGAGAGATTAATAGTTTCCATAATTATATCATCCTGGTTGTTCTGGGCCCAGAGTTTACTCAGACTTGAAAGAAATTGAAGTTAATTGAAAAAGAAAAAAAAAAAATTCTTCCTGTCTTATTTTCCCTCTAAGCCTCTCATCTAGAGAAATGATGAGAAAGAGATTCAAGGATTTGTTGCCAATGGGAGCTAAAATGTTTCTTTTGAAATTGTAGATAAAAAGAACCAGAAGAAAGCAATTGAATGGTGGGGAGGAGGTAGTTACGGGAAAAGGGTTACAGCTGTGCCTAAATAATTCCAAACAACAGAAACACTGGGCAGTGGAGCCAGTGTACATGTGGCAGATTGTCCCGGGGAGTGGACGTTGGTTCTGGAAACGAGTGCAGAAGGAGCAGAAGAGGAGTTTGGTAGTTGACGTGATTGTTAGCAGAAGAATTGGATTGGTCTAGTGATTTTTATCTGTGTCTATGTCTAATACAGAGGAGCTTCCATGAGCTTATTTGCCACATCGTGGAGTTTGGGAATACTTATCTTTGGTTAAAATCCATTTTTTTTTTCCTGGCTATAAAATTTGAGCTCAATTTTTTCTTTGTAAAGCCCCTATCATCACTCTTGACCAGTTCTCTCCAACTGCACTCCAGTAAGGCTGCTGCTGGACCTTGGAGAGTTTCAGTGGGCAGATGGTGCAGCCCTCCCTGGAGAAACGGGATGTTAATGAACATAGGTCCTATTGAGAGTGTCATGTCTTCAGTTGAAGATGAACTTCCAGTGTGTGATCACCAAGTGCTTTGCTGAAGTCTACTGAACCAGTAACAGTGAAACTGAATTGCAGATCAACACTTCTCGTTCATTCATTCATTCCAAAGTGTACTGAGATTTGACCTTATCATGTGTTAAGAAGCACTGTGCTCAGTCAGTGGGACTAAGGAGGTGACAATTCAAGATAGGAGGAAGACAAGGGGGCTAGTTAATGGCTGTTCATTCCATCAGTTTCTGAAAGTTCAAGGTCCATCTCACTTCTCCTGAAGCTATGTAGTTTCACTCTTCCAACTTACATGCTAGTCGGAGATGTGGGGGTCTCTTGAGGATTACACAACTATAAGAGATGTATATATTTAGTGAGAGAATATCTCCCTGCAGTTTATATGCAGGCTCAACAGCACCCTTCCACCATTGCCCACCCTCCATGACAGTTAAGGACAGCAGATAAATGCTTCCACCCACTCCTCTTTTGGGACTTAACAAGGAAATCACTCAGGCCACTCTCATTCCAACCCAAGACTTGGCCATATCGCACCTGTAGAGGGAGGTTCTGAATTTTTAGCTTTCCTGTGATTCCTGAAGTTCCCATGCAATATCAATGCTGAGTTGAGAGTTAGTGGACCTGCCAACACAGCTGCATGGCAGGGAACGATTGTGCCACAGCAGAGACTAGAGGAATGATGTATATGTGAGAGGCTCAAAGGTTTGTTGCCAGTGGGAACTGTGATAAGGCCTACTCACTCAGGGAGTACTGTGGAGTCTTACCCAGGCCAAGAAAAACAAAATCCTTAAATTACATTAGCTTCATGACACAGCCTCACAGAGTAGTGAAGCAACCAGCTCGTTGGAAACCAAGAGGCTAGAGTTGGAAAGAACATAATCCTCTCCACACCTACCATGAGGTCTCATAGGTGTACCTCTCTTCATAAAGTTGGGCTCCATCTTAAGACGAAGCTATTTAAGCACTGAATCTTTTTTTTTTTTCTTTCTTAATTAACGACTGAGCTTTTTTTTTTTTTTTTTTTTTTTTTTTTTTTTTTTTTTTTTTTTTGAGATGGAGTCTCACTCTGTTACCCAGGCTAGAGTGCAGTGGTATAATCTCGGCTCACCATAGCCTTGACTTCCCGGGTTCAAGCAATTCTTCCACCCCAGCCTCCCAAGTAGCTGGGATTACAGGCACCCGCCATCAGGCCCCACTAAGGACTGGGCAATTCTTAAAGGATCTATTTAAGTTATTGGACCAGAGTAGATTGAAACTGAATTGGGTGTTCAGTTTGTCAATTTTCCTGCTACTAACAGATGGGGGCTCCAGAGAAATAGCAGATTTGTCACAGGCAAAATGAAGCTGTTACCTTTCTCTCTGCATCTGAGTAACAGCATGAGTTGAATTTTGAGACCCAGACCTTACAATATGGGGAAGAGTAGGAGGAGATGAAGTTGCTGAAGCTATGATAGGTAAAATAGATAAGGTAGATAAAATAAGAATCCTTAAAGATTTTTGGAATCCCTATAGTTAGAGATACTCAATATTCTTCCACATACATAGATCCATTTTCAAGAAAACAAAGAGCAGGATGGCAGATAAAAAAGAGATTTCATTATATTTCATTATGCTTGCTGACTGACTTACTTTATATCCAGAATTTACAGGGAGCACCTAATGCGTATGGTGGAGCCATGAAGCATATCTATCCTGGGGTAAGCCTGAAGTATTCCTTTAAAATGCTGACACATCTAAAGAGAAAGATAAACTGGAATTGCACATCCAGTCTACAACCCGTCTCCAATGTGAAACAGGAGACACAGTTGAACGTATTCATTTTTATATTCAGTAAGCATTTGCTGATGGCCAGCTCCACGTCAGGCACAGCACTAAATGCTGGGGGATACAGTGCGTGGCATAGGGCAATTGCTCCACAAATGTTAGTTAAGTAAGTGAATGAAAACTATGTTCACTAGCTGGAGGCTGACTTACCTCAGTAAGGCTTAACCCTTAAGGTAGTGGTTCCCAAACTTTGATGCAGATTGGAATCACCACAGGGTCTTTAAAAATGCCAGTGCCTGGTTTCTACTCCCAGACATTCTGATTCAATTGATATGGGATGCAAACTGGGCACCAGGACTTTTTAAAGCTCCCCAAGTGGTTCTACTCTATGACAAAGTTTGGGAACCATGGGTTTAATGGCCCCTCACTTGGTCATGTGTTCTCCTTCCACGACTCTGGGAGGTGCCTAGCAATTTTGAATGTGAAATTTTACATTATTTTTATTGAACAAGGCCCCCAACTTGAATGATTTTCAGGTGCCATAAAATCTGAATCTGCCCTTCCCTATCCTTGAGGTGGTCTTAGTCTAGTCAGCTGGTTGCTTAGTGAGCACGAGCTTTTCAGAAGTGGAATTTGGCTGAAGATGCAGATTAGCAGCCATCTTACGGCTACCACCACATGACAGCTAAACCATTACAAGCAACATATGTCACCCTTTGTGGTTTTGTCTCCCCTTTGTTTTGGCCCATGACCTTAACAGGGATTTTTGCAATGCTTTCAGAGGGAACCCCAATGTGGAGTAAAGCATTGGTTGCTGCAAGTGCAAGGTTCTGTAGTTTTATTGAGAATTTTTATTTATTTATTTATTTATTTTTTGAGACAGAATCTTGCTCTATTGCCCAGGCTGGAGTGCAGTGGCATGATCTCAGCTCACTGCAGCCTCTGCCCCCCAGATTCAAGTGATTCTCCCACCTCAGCCTCCCAAGTAGCCAGGACCACAGGCATGCACCACCACACTTGGCTTTTTTTTTTTTTTTTTTTTTTTTTGTATCTTCTTTTCCTTTTTTTTTTTTGTTTTAGACAGAGCTTCACTCTCGTTGCCCAGGCTGGAATGCAATGGTGTGATCTCGGCTCCCTGTAACCTCCCACTCCCAGGTTCAAGTGATTCTCCTGCCTCAGCCTCCCAAGTAGCTGGGATTACAGTTGCCCGCTACTATACTCAGCCAAATTTTGTATTTTTTAGTGGAGACAGGGTTTCACCATGTTGGCCAGGCTGGTCTCGAACTCCCGACCTCAGATAATCTGCCTGCCTCAGCCTTCCAAGGTGCTGGGATTACAGGCATGAGCCACCGCTCCCAGTCTTTTTTTGTATTTCCTATAGAGATGGGGTTTTGCCATGTTTGCCCAGGTTGGTCTCAAACTCCCAAGCTAAAGCAATCTGCCCGCCTTGGCTTCCCAAAATGCTGGAATTACAGGCGTGAGTCATCGTACCTGGCCTGAATTTTGTGTTATATTGATTGGGTTTCATGGTCAGCGTAAAGTTTTTGCCTTCATAGCATCTCCAGCACAAGGGCTTTGCAAGAAACACACCATGGTCCTTCTCTGTGTCCCTGGAGTTCTCTACCTCACCATCCCCCTACCCTTCCTGGAAGAGTTGCCTGGTGACACTTATGAGGCTGATTCAAAGCACTACAAAATGTATTCAATTATTTATTACAGAGGCAAACAATACTGATTTCTGCTGCACACATGGGCCGGTTGGCAGAGGATGGTCACATATGCAACTTCCTCTTCTGTGCCTTTGGCCAGGTGCACACCTGGGAATGTGCCTCTGTGACTCACTGGAGTGAATATGCACACAGCCTGAAGGGGAGAGAATGGAGCTCGCTGTGCAGGAGCTGACGCCAGGCTCCCGGCGCCATTTGGAAGTGGCTCTGAACTTGCTAAGTGGCTGTCTGCATTGTATTTACTCATATCATCTACAAAGTAGAGGCTGCTCTGGGGTTCTCTGAGGGTTCTTTTTCCTGGCCAGGCTTGTTGTGAGTCCTGGCCCCTTTGGTATATCAAACACTTCCTCAGCAGGTTATATCCACGTTGTGTGTGCATCTGATTATCAGTAGCTTTGCTGCCCACTGAGGAAAATGGACCCTCCCTCTCCAAGTGACCAATAAAGGCAGTTTAAGGTCATACTGCTGCTCTCTGTCAGGTGGGGCTTGGGCCTTTCTGATTACCTTCTGCCGCAATGGAGCCTGAAAAGTCTTCTAACATCTGGCACCCATGAGGAGGTGCCTCTGATTAGCCTCTTCCAGGGTGGGGTACGGGGCATTTATGCTATGTAGATAGGATTTTCCCAAAGATGAGAGGAAGCTCTCTCCTTCTATCCATTTGGAACTCCAGGAGTGGCATTCCTTGCCTCTCCACATGGTGTATTTTGTTCTCTTAACACTCCCAGATGATCACATTTGGATTCTCAGAATCTTCCTGATTTCCGTGAAAGATCGGTCACAGTACCTTAAGCTCAGTTGGAGAAACAAAGAAGGGAGGTTAATCATCACGTTTGCTCATTTCCCCTGAGGTAGACTCATCATACCCTTTCATAAAAGCTTCAGAGGTCATTAATTTGACAAATGATACTGGCTTTGTTTTCTGCAGCCTCAACAAATGCTGTTTAACTTGTTGGAGAAAAGGCTAGTGGCACTGTATGAGCAGGGCGATAATGCCTCTTTGAACAACACAAAGCAAACATTAAGTCAGCAGACATTGGGGGAAATCAAGTGTGCCCAAGTAACGGGGCCCATTTCCCCAAGCACAGTTGATTCTCATGCTATAAGATAGTCTTCCTCACCCCAAAAATCTGAGTAGCCGACACTTCCTAATGATTCAGACCATTCTGTGTTTCCATATAAATGACATTTTTGCACAGTTTGCTTTATTAACTTGAGCAGGAATGTTGCATGGTACAACTCCAGGGGGCACCATTCACACTGTCTTAATGTAAATAATGAGTCCTAGTCTTAGAATGTCTTGGCTCTCCCGGATGGTATTGAGTGCTTTCATAATTATCACTAAAGGAGGTTTCTATATGATTCAGAACTCAAAGTTAATGAAGTCTTAAACACCTGAAGGAACTGAAAAATGAAATATATCCTTTGGGTTCCTTAATCTACTTTTTGAAATTTTGTGGTACATTGAGGTGAAATGCTTCCAAGGATAAGTGAGGCCTTAGGTTCTGTTCCCCCTCTGCCACTTACTGTGTGACTTTTGGCAAGCTGTAATGCACAGCAAATGAAAGGCTTTGTCATGATCGATACTTGTTGGGCCATTTTGCTCAGCATGTTTGAAATGGCCACACGCCAACATTTCATGAGGTAGTGTGTTGAAGCAGAGGAGTTCAAGTGATAGCCAGGGTTTCCAATTGTAATTTTGAAAAGTGTAATTGAGAATTGAAGGGGACTTGGAATGAAATTTGTGTAATGCTGTGTGTAAACAGACTTGTACGCCACTCTTCCCGTAAAGCCATTTGTGTGTCATCCGATGTGAGAGCTCACTGAAGATGTCACACTGTGAAGATTACTATGCTTTTTGCAGGGAGATTTAGTAGATCTGGATCTTGAGGACTCAAGAGATTATGTCCTGGCCTAACCTCTCTCCTCCATCCCTTTGCCTCATCAAATGAGTTTCAATTTGAACACGGATAGAATGCCATATGGCTTCTAACATCTGAGGTCTTAAAGAAGCAGCCTCTGTTTCACATGCGCGGAGGCATACATGGAGCTTTGACCTTCATGGTTAAAGATTACAGACAGCATTTTGTTTTTATTATCATGTCTTGCATTTCTCTCACATCTCACATAGACTTGCTTTTTTCTTTTCGTTTTTGAGACGGAATCTCAATCTGTTGCCCAGGCTGGAGTGCAGTGGCGTGATCTCCACTCAGTGCAACCTCCACCTCATGGGTTTAAGTGATTTTCGTGCCTCATCCTTCCAAGTAGCTGGGACTACAGGTAACCGCCACCATGCCCAGCTTCATTTTTATATTCATATATTCCTTCTCAACAAGCATGTATTGGATAATTACTTATTAACAGCCTTCTCTGTAATAGGCACTGTGCTGGATCCTGCCCTAGAGGTGAAAGGGACAGTTCCTATCCTGAGTTTATGGCCAAGGAGAGAAACTAAGGAACAAATACGTACAACGCCACAGGCAGAATAAGCTTAGGGAGCATTCCCACGGCAACTGTGGTTTCTGGAAAATGGTTGTCGCTTGTTACAGGGGTCTCCTTCAAGTAAGTGAGAAAATCTAAGCTAAGCATGTACATACTCATTCACTGGAATTCAAATCACGTTTCCTCTTAGAAGAGGTAGCATGATGAGTAAAACAGCACAGGGCTGAGAGACAGAACAGGTGGTTTCTAGTTCATGTTATGCCATTTACAAGCCGTGTAACTTTAGATAAGTCACCAAACCATCTGAGTCTCAGTTGCTTTAACAACCAAAGTAAACAATATAAATACAAGTACTTTGTAAAATGTCAATCTCTATATGAATTTTAGAGACTGACATCAGAAAAACCTTCAGTTTGCTGCATGCACACAATATATAGCTGAAGAATAGTAAGCACAACTTTTACTTTGGGCCTAATTTTGTCCCTGAAAGGACACTTTTCTTAACTATACACATAAATCATATTGTGATATCCAAAACTATTCTTTTTACCTAAATCTCCAGTCACAAGACAATTAGCATGCATTTTAAATTCTCAGTTTGTATATTAGCATGGCATTAAAATCTCTACAGATCAGCCTAAGAATAATTTTTCAGAGAATGATTTTTCCCGAGGTGTGCGTACGAGTGGCAAGGCTACACTTTGCTTTGATTTTACTGCACACAAAAAAGGAAAGTTCTTCTGTATGCTTTCCATACACCACATACACACATTTGATTTACTTTTTAAATGACTCACCACTAACAATTCAATATGACTTTTGCTATCTTAGAAGTATAACATCTTGGGATTATAACTTTCAAAAAATAATTGCACAGAGCATGAATGCTCATGTTACTTTCCAAACCCTGGTAAGATATTGGTATAAGGATTAGGGCTTAAAACATGTATTAAAATAAATGTTCCTCTCCACAATACTATACTTTGTTGAAATTTATTGAAGCACCGTAAAGAAAGGGAAGAGGAAGGAAAATTGTAATTACTGAGTACTTATTGTGTGCTAGGACCTGATCTAGGGAATTTACATACATATATTATCTTATTAACACAATTCTCACAAGGAGATAATGTCAGCTGTATCTTTTCTGGATGAAGAAACGTTCAGAGAAGTTAAAAAATTTGTTGATGTTCACACAGGTAGTAAGTGGAAGAGTTGAAATTTGAATTCATATTTGTCGGATTATAAAGCCCTCCCCCATTTTTACCTAAAAATGCTTCCCTTTCTACATGTATAATACATGAACACTGAACTGCCATCATATAAAATGCTGTACCAGTTTTACTTCCCTTCCCAAGGTGAGCTATGAAACGGCAAAGACAGCAAGACTCTAGAATTGAACCACTTGGACATATGAGTATTTTGAAATATAATACCCCTGAAGTCTTTCTGGAAAAAGATTTTTCAAGGACTTACTTTAAGAAAATAAAAAATACATTCACGGGATAGAAAAAAACAGTAACTTATGGGTCAAAAGCCTATGGCTTAACAAAAAAGGAGTCCAACTTCAGGTAGGATGGTTCCAGGTACCTAAGCAGTGCCGTAGGTCCTAGTTTCTCTTCATCTTTCACTAGACACCACTTTGGTATCACCTTCAGTAAGCCTTCTTCACTAGATGACTTCCACAAACGTCAGGCTTTTGTCCCCCAGAGTTAAATATAAGAAAGAGGAACTGTCTTCTAAATTGCAAACGAAGTCTTGGGCCTGATTCTTATTGGTCCAAATTGCATCATGTGCTCATTACTAAGACAATTAATCTGGCCAAAGGCTATTGATCCTCTCTTCAGCCAGTCCGGAGTCCTGCAACTGCCCTAGAACTTGGGGAGAGGGCAGGAGGAGTAGAAGTAGGTCCAACCAAAGCAAATGGACTGAGACAGACAAGAGTGAGTCCCCAAAAGAAAACCAGATTTTTTTCAACAGAAGAAAAGGGAATAGATGCAAAGCATTAAAAACAGTAATGTCTGGTGACTATGGTCAAAAATAATTTAATTGTGCATCTAAAAATAACTATAAGAGGCTGGGCGCAATGATGGTCAAAAATAATTTAATTCTACATCTAAAAATAACAAGAAGAGGCTGGGCGCAGTGACTATGGTTAAAAATAATTTAATTGTACATCTAAAAATAACTATAAGAGGCCAGGCACAGTGGCTCATGTCTGTAATCCTACCACGTTGGGAAGCGGAGGCGGGTCGATCACTTGAGGTCAGGAGTTCGAAACTAGCCTGGCCAACATTGTGAAACCCTGTCTCTACTGAAAATACAAAAAAATTAGCTGGGCATAGTGGTAGGCATCTGTAATCCCAGCTACTTGGGAGGCTGAGGCAGGAGAATTGCTTGAACCCGGGAGGTGGAGGTTTCAGTGAGCCGAGATCGCACCATTGTACTCCAGCCTGGGCGACAGAGTAAGACTGTCTCAAAAAACAAACAAAACCTGTAAGAGTATAATTGGATTGTTTGTACCACAAAGGATAAATGCTTGAGGGGATGGATCTGCCATTTTCCACTATGTGATTGTTACACATTGCATGTCCTATCAAAATATCTCATGTACTCCATAAATACATACACCTACTATGTACCTCAAAAATTAAAAATTAAAAAAAAAAAACAGTAGTGCCTCTACAATGAACTGACAAATCAGGAAAATTGTTAGTAAAGATTAAATAATCACTGATGATGTTAATGTAACATTTGATGCAATTGTTAAATGTTAATGTACCAACAATTTGTAAATAAAATTCCAGATGTTTTTAACACATACTTGAGGCTCAGTAAATATTTATTGAATGAACAAATGAGATATTGGAAAGTTTAGGGTGGAGGAGGCAAGGGAAAAGAGAAATAAGAGCATTCCAAATACCTTGTCTTGTTAAGGAAAGAGGTTGTAGATATTGAGTAATCTTGGTATTGTTAGGAATATATACATTTAAATATGTTTGTTAATCATTCAAGGATAACCACTATTGAAAGAGGCAAAAGATGCAGAATTTGTAAACCACTAGATTTTAAAAAAAGGACCAGAGAAAATTTGATCAAGCCAGCAAAGGTCAGATTGAGAAAGAAAAAGAAAGAAATCAAAATACACTTTAAGACTCAAAACACCAATGATATCAATGGGCTAGATTACATTATTAAAAAGTAAGTATTCTGTTTGGAGGCAAAATCAGTTTTATGTTTTTACAAGTGACAAACTTAAAACAACACACAATAAAGGCAGGGCTAAATAAAAATTAAGTAAGTAATAACAAAATAGAAAGCAGGAATTGCAAAACAAAGAACAGAATCAAGGGGAAAAGCATTAAAGGGACACTTGGGATATTTTATAACCATAAATGACGAATTGATAAGATGTAACCATCACAAACTTTAAAATAAACAATAGAGCAACTAAATATGCTAAGCAAATTTTGTTAGACATACCAAGAGTAATTCTTTCAAAAATTGTAGGAAAGTTAAACTCATCTCTCAGAAATGGGAAAGTAAGTAAAAGAAAAATAATAGGAAGAACATAGAGGATATGAATAATAACATTTTACAATGTTGATTTTATATATTTGTTTTTTAAAAATCAAATCTAGCACTTACTGTGTGGCAAGCAGTATATTGAATGCTTTATAAATATGAACTCATTTAATCCTCATAATATTGCAATGAGACAGAAATTTTACAGATTGAGAAATCAAGGCATGGAAAAATTAAATAACTTGCTTGAAGTCACACAGCCAAGTGAATGTCAGGACTGCATTTGTCTCCACAGTTCATGCTCTTAGTTCCTGTACTCCAGGTCCACACATATATTGACCTATTGACCTTTCTACCCTGTGGTAAAGGCTATTTGGGCTCTCCATACCTGGTTTTCATCTTCTTGAGCTAATGGGGAGACTATGTTTAATAACCCTCTTGTAGTAGGGAAGGGTGAAGTGATTAGTGATAGCCAATGAGTTAAATGCCAAAGCATTTAAAAGCTGGTATTTCATCTCAAAACTCTCTTCTTTCTTGGTGACAGCCATGGATTAAGATGGCAGAGCCACAAGATGGAAATTGCCTGAATCTCTGAGTAACAACACAGAGAACCACATGGAGAGGAGTTGCCCTGGAGAGTCCCCCAATGTATGTTGAACTTAGAGTGAAAGTAAAATAAGCGTTTATTATGTTAACATAATAAAGAGAGAATTTGTCATTGCAGGTGTGTTTGCTCTATCCTGACTGTTACACACCCCAAAATGGAAATGTTACATTATTTTCAAAGTAAATGGAACATCTGTAAAATTAGATGATGTGATAAATCACAAAGAACATTCTCTCAAGTCCCCCTAAGTAGAAATCATACAGGCACATTCTTGGACTCTTGCACAATAAAGAAAACAACTTTTTTAGGGAAAACTAAACATAACCACATGAAAATTTAAAAATAGTGAATAATTTTCTGGGAAAATATTAAATACTAAAACCAAGAAGAGGCAGAAACCTTAAAAAATTAATATTCACATTGAAAAGGTAGTAAAAAAAAAACTACTTCCATCTTTACTTGAAAGCAACAGAAAATAGTGGGAGAGAAGCATATGCAGGAAGGAAGAAGGACTTGGAGGGCAGGGAGATCAAATTTACTTTTATTTATTGAGGTGAAATTCGCATAACCTAAAATTAATCATTTTAAAGTGAACAACTTAGCGGCATTTAGTATATTCATGATGTTGCACAACCGCTACCTCTATCTAGTTCCAAAACATTTCTGTCACTCCAAAGTAAAGCCCCTTTTATCCACAAAGCAGTCACTCCTCATTCTCCCACTTCCTCACACCTTGCCTTTGGCAACCACTGCACTGTATTCTGTTTCTACAGATTTACCTATTCTGAATATTTCATATAAATGGAATCTACGACATGCAACCTTTATTACTGGCTTCTTTCACGTTGTGTAATGTTTTCCAGGTCCATCCATGTTGCAGCATGTATCAATGTTTCATTCTTTTTATAAGGAAGAATACTATTCAATTGTATGTATATAGCACAAATTGTTTACCTCACTTATCTGTTGATGGACATTTGGATTATTTCCATGTTTTGGCGGCTGTGAATAGTGCTGCTGTGAACATTCTCATACAAGGATTTGTTCGAGTTCCTGTTTTCAGTCTTTGTGTGCGTACCTAGGAGTGGTAGTGCCAGGTCTTATGTTAATTCTGTGTTTAACTTTTTGAGGAACCAACAAACTGTTTCCTACAGTGGCTGAGCCATTTTACATTCCCATCCGCAAGATAGGATCCAATTTCTCCCAGTTCTCACCAACACCTATTCTTTTCCTGAGTTTACTTTAGAACATGTGAAGATGCCAATGTATCATGCATACAAGATAAATTATTGTATATAAAGGTCTAGAGTTCAGAAGGGAGATCTGAGTTTGAAACACACATTTTGGAGCTGTTCGCATAACAAGGGTACAGGAAAGGAGGTGCAATTGACAAGGAAGAGGGTATAGACTGGAAAGAGAAAAGGGGCCAAATCCTCACCCAGCCAGAGGAACCCTGAATACCTGGAGGGAAGAGAAAGAGGAACTGCTAAAAGAAGACTGAAGAGGATCTATCCAAAGGTTCCAAGTGAGGAACTGAGAGGTTGGAATGTGTCCCCTCTCAAACATGTTCTGCTGAAGATCTGAGGAGTGCAGCGAGGTGTCCTTTACCATCCATGCAGTGAGTACTTTCAGTTTCTCAAAAGCCGCATCTCTAGGTCAGAGAACTCCTTCGCCATAGGTTCCACAGATCAAAATGACAGGACACACATAAGGAGAAAGACCATTTCCCATCTGAATACTGCCCAAAGTGTCCAGTTTCAGTGCCTCTCTGTGGTAGGCAAAATAATGGCATCCCCAAATTGTTCATGTCCTAATGTCTAGAACCCATGAATATGTTATCTAATATGATAAGAGATTTTGCAAATGTGATGAAAGGATTTGAGACAGGGGATCATCCTGGATTATCTGGGTAGGCAGAATGGAAGCACAGGGTCTTTGTCACTGAAAGGAGGCAAAGGCTTAGATTACAAGATGCCACATTGCTTGCTTTGAAAATGGACAAAGGGGCAATGAACCAAAGAATGCAGTGACCTCTAGAAGCTGGAAAAACTGAGGGGACAGATTCTCCCCTGGAGCCTCCAGAAGGTACCCAGCCCTGCTGACACCTTGATTTTTAAGTGTCAACTACTAAGGCCTTTCCACCTCAGGGTGGGCATCCAACCTATTCTCTTGACCTCTTTGTGGATGTGCTCATTAAACGAGTTGGCTCCATCTCTCTTCTTCAACAGGGGTGGTTTAAGTCCTCCTGTGGTCCCAACTTTAGGAAAGACATCTTTTTATTTTTAAATTTATTTTTATTTTTAATTTTTGTGGGCATATAGTAGGTGTATGTACTTATGGGATACAGGAGATATTTTGGTAGAGGCATGCAATGTGTAATAAACACATCATGGAAAATTGGGTATCCATTCCCTCAAGCATTTATTCTTGGTGTTACAAACAATCCCATTATATTCTTTTAGTGATTTTTAAATGTGTAATTAAATTATGATTGACTACAGTCCTCCTGTTATTCTATCAAACACTAGGCCTTTTTCTTTTTTTCTGTTTTTTGGTCCCCATTCACCATCCCCCACATCCCCCCATTCCCTGTACCTCCCACAATCCTTCCCAGCCTCTGGTAACCATCCTTCTATTCTCTGTCTCCATGAGTTTAGTTGTTCTGACTTTTAGATCCTATAAATAACTGAGAACATGAGATATTTGTCTCTGTGCCTGGCTTATTTCACTTAATATAATGATCTCCATTTCCATCCATGTTGTTGCAAATGACAGAATCTCATTATTTGTTATGGCTGAATAGTGCTCCGTTGTGTATAAGTACCACATTTTCTTTTTTTTTTTTTTTTTTTTTTTTTTTTTTTTTTTTATTATACTTTAAGTTCTAGGGTACATGTGCATAACGTGCAGGTTTGTTACATATGTATACTTATGCCATGTTGGTGTGCTGCACCCATCAACTCGTCAGCACCCATCAATTCATCATTTATATCATGTATAACTCCCCAATGCAATCCCTCCCTCCTGCCCCCTCCCCCCTCCCCATGATAGACCCCAGTGTGTGATGTTCCCCTTCCCGAGTCCAAGTGATCTCATTGTTCAGTTCCCACCTATGAGTGAGAACATGCGGTGTTTGGTTTTCTCTTCTTGTGATAGTTTGCTAAGAATGATGGTTTCCAGCTGCATCCATGTCCCTACAAAGGACGCAAACTCATCCTTTTTTATGGCTGCATAGTATTCCATGGTGTATATGTGCCACATTTTCTTAATCCAGTCTGTCACAGATGGACATTTGGGTTGATTCCAAGTCTTTGCTATTGTGAATAGTGCCGCAATAAACATACGTGTACATGTGTCTTTGTAGTAGACTAATTTATAATCCTTTGGGTATATACCCAGTAGTGGGATGGCTGGGTCATATGGTACATCTAGTTCTAGATCCTTGAGGAATTGCCATACTATTTTCCATAATGGTTGAACTAGTTTACAATCCCACCAACAGTGTAAAAGTGTTCCTATTTCTCCACATCCTCTCCAACACCTGTTGTTTCCTGACTTCTTAATGATTGCCATTCTAACTGGTGTGAGATGGTATCTCATTGTGGTTTTGATTTGCATTTCTCTGATGGCCAGTGATGATGAGCATTTTTTCATGTGTCTGTTGGCTGTATGAATATCTTCTTTTGAGAAATGTCTGTTCATATCCTTTCCCCACTTTTTGATGGGGTTGTTTGTTTTTTTCTCGTATATTTGTTTGAGTTCTTTGTAGATTCTGGATATTAGCCCTTTGTCAGATGAGTAGGTTGCAAAAATTTTCTCCCATTCTGTAGGTTGCCTGTTCACTCTGATGGTAGTTTCTTTTGCTGTGCAAAAGCTCTTAAGTTTAATTAGATCCCATTTGTCAATTTTGGCTTTTGCTGCCGTTGCTTTTGGTGTTTTAGACATGAAGTCCTTGCCCATGCCTATGTCCTGAATGGTACTACCTAGATTTTCTTCTAGGGTTTTTATGGTATTAGGTCTAACATTTAAGTCTCTAATCCATCTTGAATTAATCTTCGTATAAGGGGTAAGGAAAGGATCCAGTTTCAGCTTTCTACTTATGGCTAGCCAATTTTCCCAGCACCATTTATTAAATAGGGAATCCTTTCCCCATTTCTTGTTTCTCTCAAGTTTGTCAAAGATCAGATGGCTGTAGATGTGCGGTATTATTTCTGAGGACTCTGTTCTGTTCCATTGGTCTATATCTCTGTTTTGGTACCAGTACCATGCTGTTTTGGTTACTGTAGCCTTGTAGTATAGTTTGAAGTCAGGTAGCGTGACGCCTCCAGCTTTGTCCTTTTGACTTAGGATTGTCTTGGCAATGCGGGCTCTTTTTTGGTTCCATATGAACTTTAAAGCAGTTTTTTCCAATTCTGTGAAGAAACTCATTGGTAGCTTGATGGGGATGGCATTGAATCTATAAATAACCTTGGGCAGTATGGCCATTTTCACGATATTGATTCTTCCTATCCATGAGCATGGTATGTTCTTCCATTTGTTTGTGTCCTCTTTTATTTCACTGAGCAGTGGTTTGTAGTTCTCCTTGAAGAGGTCCTTTACATCCCTTGTAAGCTGGATTCCTAGGTATTTGATTCTCTTTGAAGCAATTGTGAATGGAAGTTCATTCCTGATTTGGCTCTCTGCTTGTCTGTTGCTGGTGTATAAGAATGCTTGTGATTTTTGCACATTAATTTTGTATCCTGAGACTTTGCTGAAGTTGCTTATCAGCTTAAGGAGATTTTGGGCTGAGACGATGGGGTTTTCTAAATATACAATCATGTCATCTGCAAACAGGGACAATTTGACTTCTTCTTTTCCTAACTGGATACCCTTGATTTCTTTCTCTTGCCTGATTGCCCTAGCCAGAACTTCCAACACTATGTTGAATAGGAGTGGTGAGAGAGGGCATCCCTGTCTTGTGCCAGTTTTCAAAGGGAATTTTTCCAGTTTTTGCCCATTCAGTATGATATTAGCTGTGGGTTTGTCATAAATAGCTCTTATTATTTTGAGGTACGTTCCATCAATACCGAATTTATTGAGCGTTTTTAGCATGAAGGGCTGTTGAATTTTGTCAAAAGCCTTTTCTGCATCTATTGAGATGATCATGTGGTTCTTGTCTTTGGTTCTGTTTATATGCTGGATTACGTTTATTGATTTGCGAATGTTGAACCAGCCTTGCATCCCAGGGATGAAGCCCACTTGATCATGGTGGATAAGCTTTTTGATGTGCTGCTGAATCCGGTTTGCCAGTATTTTATTGAGGATTTTTGCATCAATGTTCATCAGGGATATTGGTCTAAAATTCTCTTTTTTTGTTGTGTCTCTGCCAGGCTTTGGTATCAGGATGATGTTGGTCTCATAAAATGAGTTAGGGAGGATTCCCTCTTTTTCTATTGATTGGAATAGTTTCAGAAGGAATGGTACCAGCTCCTCCTTGTACCTCTGGTAGAATTCAGCTGTGAATCCATCTGGTCCTGGACTTTTTTTGGTGGGTAGGCTATTAATTGTTGCCTCAATTTCAGAGCCTGCTATTGGTTTATTCAGGGATTCAACTTCTTCCTGGTTTAGCCTTGGGAGAGTGTAAGTGTCCAGGAAATTATCCATTTCTTCTAGATTTTCTAGTTGATTTGCGTAGAGGCGTTTATAGTATTCTCTGATGGTAGTTTGTATTTCTGTGGGGTCAGTGGTGATATCCCCTTTATCATTTTTTATTGCATCGATTTGATTCCTCTCTCTTTTTTTCTTTATTAGCCTTGCTAGCGGTCTGTCAATTTTGTTGATCTTTTCAAAAAACCAACTCCTGGATTCATTGATTTTTTGGAGGGTTTTTTGTGTCTCTATCTCCTTCAGTTCTGCTCTGATCTTAGTTATTTCTTGCCTTCTGCTAGCTTTTGAATGTGATTGCTCTTGCCTCTCTAGTTCTTTTAATTGTGATGTTAGAGTGTCAATTTTAGATCTTTCCTGTTTTCTCTTGAAGTACCACATTTTCTTTATCCATTCATCTATTGATGGACACAGGTTGTTTTCAAATCTTGACTATTGTGAACAGTGCTGAAACAAACATGAGAGTGCAGATATCTCTTCAATACACTGATTTCCTTTCTTTTGGGTATATACCCAGCAGTGGGAGTGCTGGATCATATGGTAGCTCTATTTTCAGTTTTTTGAGGTGCCTCTAAACTGTTTCCCATAGTGGGTATACTAATTTATCATACATTCCCCCACAACAGTGTACAAAGGTTCCCTTTTATCCACATCCTCTCTAGTATTTGTTATTGCCTGACCAGGGTGAGATGACATATTATTGTAGTTTTGATTTTCATTTATCTGATGACCAAGGACGGTGTGCACCTTTTCATATGTCTGTTTGCCATTTGTATGTCTTCCTTGGAGAAATGTCTATTCAAATCTTTTGCCCATTTTTAATTGGATTATTAAATTTTTTACTATAGAGTTGTTTGAACTCCTTATATATTCTGGTTATCAATCCCTTGTCAGATGGGTAGTTTGCAAATATTTTCTCCCATTCTGCGGGTTGTCTCTTCCTTTTATCAATTGTTTCTTTTGCTGTACAGAAGCTTTTTAACTTGATGTGATCCCATGCAACCATTTTTCCTTTGGTTGCCTGTGCTTGTGGGGTATTACTTAAGAAATTTTTGAGTAGACTGATGTCCTGGAGAGTTTCCCCAATGTTTTCTTGTAGTAGTTTCATAGTTTGAGGTTTTAGATTTGAGTCTTTAATCCATTTTGATTTGATTTTTATGTATGGTGAGAGATGGGGTCTAGTTTCATTCTTCTGATGGATATCCAGTTTTCCCAGCACCATTTATTGGAGAGCCTGTCCTTTCCCCATTGTATATACTTGGCAACTTTGTCAATAATGAGTTCACTGTAGGTGTGTGGATTTGTTTCTGGGTTCTCTATTCTGTTCCATTGGTATATGTGTCTGTTTTTATGCCAGTACCATGCTGTTTTGGTTACTATAGCTCTGTAGCATAATTTGAAGTCAGGTAATGTGATTCCTCCAGTTTTGTTCTTTTTGCTCAGGATATCTTTGGCTATTCTGGGTCTTTTGTGATTCCATATAAATTTTAGGGTTGTTTTTTCTATTTCTATAAAGAACATCATTGGTATTTTGATAGGGATTGCATTGAATCTGTAGATTGCTTTGGGTAGTATGGACATTTTAACAATAAGGATTCTTCCAATCCATGAACTTGGAATAGCTTTCTGGTTTTTGGTGTCCTCTTTACTTTCTTTCATGAGTATTTCATAGTTTTCATTGTAGAGATCTTTCACTCCTTTGGTTAATTCCTAGGTACTTATTTTATTTGTAAGTGGGATTACTTTTTAATTTCTTTTTCAGACTGTTCACCGTTGGCATACAGAAAGGCTACTGATTTTTGTATGTTGATTTTGTATCCTGCAACATTAGTGAATTATTTAATTAGTTCAAATAGTTTTTTGGTGGAGTCTTTAGGTTTTTCCAAATATAGGATTATATCATCTGCAAACAAGGATAATTTGACCTCTTCCTTTCCTGTCTGGATGCTCTTTATTTCTTCTCTTGTCTGATTGCTCTAGCTAGGACTTCCAAAACTATGTTGAATAATAGTGGTGAAAGTGGGCATCCTTGTTGTGTTCCAGATCTACAAGGAAAGGCTTTCAGTTTAGGAAAGACATCTTTGACCTCAACTTGGTTCTGAAAGGTCTCTCCCTGACCATTATTTTTTATGGCATTGAAGTAAGAACACTGGATTTAAAATCAGACACTTTTGCTTGATTATTGATCATACTTACTAGCCTGTGCCAGAAGAAGATCTTAGAGCCACCCCTGTGCTTCAGTTTCCTTATCTGTAAAATAAAAATAATATTTACCTTATAGAAGCATTATACAGATAAAAGAAAAATGCATAGAAAAGTTGTAAAGGTCCTGAGCTTTAAAGTACATCCATACTCAGCAAAAAAGAAAACAGGAAAGAAAAGTTAATACCTGCACTAATCACTAATACCTGCAACATGAAACTGAAAAGCATTATGTTAAGTGCCAGGAGCCAAAAATCTGTACATATTTCATTATTCCATTTCTATGAGAAGAAATTCCAGAGAAGGCAAAACTATGGAGACAGAAATCAGATCAGTGGCTGCCAGGGGCTGGTTGTGAGGTGAGAGACTTGAGACAAGAGAACTTTCTCGCGGTGATGGAAATGTTCTATATTTTGATCATTTGGTGGTTATGCAACTGTACATGTTTGTCAAAACTCAGAATTGTACACCTCACAGGGTGAATATTACTGTGTGTAAATTATACATCAATAAATCTTACTTTTCAAACATTGGAGAAAAGAATGTCCTATAATATACTGTGTTCTGAATACAGTCCTTTGGGATAGGAGCTAATTGACTGACTACTCAACCAATAAATACCTATTCCAAATTTTTGCTTCTGTGTCCTGTTGTTCACAATAGCACGTAACATGATTTTTTGCTAATATAGAATGCTTCTCTGCTTGCAGCTTAAAATTTTTTTTAATTAGAAGGGCACTGAACACTTCCCTTCTAAAACTGTTGCTCTGCCTCAAGGAATGGGGGAAAGCACCAAGAGAATAATGAGGCAGGACTGGGCTACTAAACAGCCTAGAAGCACAGAGGTGTGTGGGAGGTGGGGGAATTCCCGCTTTGGTCTCCAACAGGCCAGAAGCACTGCAGTCCTATAGCAGGTCATTGTGTCGGTAACAGACGTTATCTTGGTTTGGAGAGAATGTCCAACTCTGGATTGTACAACGTTAGTCAGACTTCTGTAGTTAAGGATGGCCTAATATTCACTTAATTAAAACACCAGTCAGATACACGCAGAGATCGAGGCGTGCGAGTCTCTGGGAGCTGGCGGACGCGACTGCCAGCAGCCTGCGGGGCTCAGCCGAACCCCCCCCGCCCCGCCCCACCCATCCGCCGGGAGGACCCACGCCCCACACCCGCCGGCCCTCCCTTCTCATTGGCCGCTGCCCTGCTGCTCCGACGCCCGCTTCTATAAGAAGCCGGCAGCGCGAGGCCGCGGGCAGGCCCAGCTTGCAGCTAGCGGCGCCCCAGGTGAGTGAGGCGGTCCTTCCCGCGGGCGCCGGGACCGCCGTCCAGACTTTGGCGGCACTCGGCAGGCGCGGGGCTGGGCAGCCACCCCGGGAGGCAAATTGGTGGTCTTACGGAGTCAGATTTGGGAGGTCGGAGTTGTACCTCTGCAGACGCTTACTCTTCTTTCCTCCTACGCTCTGTGGGGAGAAAAGACACTTTTTGAGGGCCTCCTGTGTGCCAGGAACAGACTCTACCCATCATCAGATTTCACCTTCACAACAAACGCAGGTAGGTATTTCTTGAGTCCCCAGATGAGGAAACTGGGGTTCAGAGTCCAACCCAAGGCTGCGTGACTCCTCTATGTTGGCAGAAACAAAAAGATTTTTCTTCCTTCCCTTCCTCTCCATCAAAGGGCAATATCTCTTTTTTTCCTCTTCTCCCATGAAAGGAAGCCTCCCTTAAACAGCCCCCGGAAGAAGAGGGAGTCTCAGATGCAAAGCTCAGCATCGCACTTACCATCGTCACCACCATCCCAACAGACGACTAAGAGCTTGTTGCAAGGTCGTAGTTGACAAAGAGGACTAGATCCTTGCAGTTCAGAGTCAGTTAAGAGTCCAGGTAAACTCAGCCTTGCCTTTGGCGTTTGATTTTCAGAGGTTTAAAATGAACTCCTCATTGATGTCCCACTCTGCTTGACTTAGGAGGAAAAAGACTAGGGTTGAGCTTGCTAATCCAGGAAAAGTTTTAAAAAGGGGGGATGGGTGGAATTCTAATATCAATGTTTCTGAAAAGTTATAATCTGTGGTTTACATATGTTATCAGGGAGGTCCATCTGTGCATGTATTATTAGATTATCTCCAGATAGGGATGTGTCTTCTATTTCCATTTTCTCTGCTAGTACCTTTATATCCTAGAATACTGCTTTTCATGGGTAGTGTTTTCTTTTGTATTTCATCTTCACTTTCATCCTCATTCCCACCCCTTATTTAGAAAAGAAAATCAAGACTCTTTAGAGCATTCTCTCCCTCTGAAAGAATCCTCCTTGCAGTTTTTTGTTTTTTTTTTTTTTTTTTTTTTTTTTGAGACAGAGTCTCGCTCTGTCGCCCAGGCTGGAGTGCAGTGGCTGGATCTCAGCTCACTGCAAGCTCCGCCTCTCGGGTACGCCATTCTCCTGCCTCAGCCTCCCGAGTAACTGGGACTACAGGCGCCCGCCACATCGCCCGGCTAGTTTTTGTGTGTTTTTTTTTAGTAGAGACGGGGTTTCACCGTGTTAGCCAGGATGGTCTCGATCTCCTGAACCCGTCTCGGCCTCCCAAAGTGCTGGGATTACAGGCTTGAGCCACCGCGCCCGGCCCCGTCCTTGCAGTTTTTAGTTCTGTCTTCAAACAATATCCGTGCTTTCAAAAGATTAATTCAGTAATGCTTTGTGCATCCTAGATCAGGTAAATATAAATTACACTTGTTTTACTGATTAAACTAAGGGGAGAAAAGAGTTGGTCATTGTGTACGCCTTGACCTCTACTTTACCAAGAGTTGGGTCTGTTGATCTTCTGAGTGTCTTCTTGGTATTTTTTCCTTGTTTGCAGTGGTGTGTCCTGCACAGCAGTGCATCCTTAGTCAGGCCAGGAGACGCAGTAGGGGAATGACTCTCTGCCTTCCATGAGAAAGGGGTACCAGTTGGTATTAGCTGATCAGAGTGTTGCTTTAAAAATAAAATGCTTATGTATTGATAAGACGCCGATTCAAACAAGTGTGACCTATTTTATCTTACCAGGTGAGTATTGTGGGTTTTTTCCCTGAAAGAGTAGGAGGGGCAGGTAGGTTGAAGGGGGAAAGGAAAAAGTAACAAGGCAAAATATTGAGGTTCTGAAAGGGGTTTGGGGTTCATTGAATGGAGGAAAAAAATAACTGATTCCTCATAAGCGCTGTCAACCAAGCAAAGTTATGGCGAAGTTTGAGTAACCGTCAAAGATCTATGTCCTGTAAGATTATTTTGGGGTTGGGGGAACAAAAAAGAAGGTGAGAATTTTCTTCTAGTTTCTTAGCAAAAGTTCCTTTTCAGAACCTTCATTTTTACCATGACTTAAACAAGGAGGAGGGTTTCCACATCCTTTTTTTTTTTTGAGACGCAGTCTTGCTCTGTCACCCAGGCTGAAGTGCAGTGGCACGATCTTGGCTCACTGCAACCTCCACCTCCCGGGTTCAAGCAATTCTCCTGCCTCAGCCACCCGAGTAGCTGGGACTACAGGCGTGTGCCACCACACCAAGCTAATTTTTGTATTGTTAGTAGAGACGGGGTTTCACCACATTGGCCAGGATGGTCTCAATCTCTTGACCTCGTGATTCGCCCACCTCAGCCTCCTAAAGTGCTGGGATTACAGGTGTGAGCCACTCACATCTTTTTTTTTTTTTTTTTTGAGACGGGGTCTCGCTCTATCGCCCAGGCTGGAGTGCAGTGGCCGGATCTCAGCTCACTGCAAGCTCCGCCTCCCGGGTTTACGCCATTCTCCTGCCTCAGCCTCCCAAGTAGCTGGGACTACAGGCTCCCGCCACCTCGCCCGGCTAGTTTTTTGTATTTTTTAGTAGAGACGGGGTTTACACGGTGTTAGCCAGGATGGTCTCGATCTCCTGACCTCGTGATCCACCCGTCTCGGCCTCCCAAAGTGCTGGGATTACAGGCTTGAGCCACCGCGCCCGGCCGCCACTCACATCTTAATGTAATAATGTATGTCTTTAAATAAATCAAAATAATATAAATGCCTTGCATATCATAAATTTCAATTAATGTATCCTTCACCCTCCTCTCCCCACACCCTTTAAGGAGATGTTGGCACAAAGCTTGATCCATTCAAGAATCAGGTAAAGAAAATAATTGTGAACCCTAAAGGGATGGAGCCATGACTGTTAGTACCTTCTCACAATAGCAACTTCCGGGAGAGCTTAGGAGCCAGTTTTGAAAATTGAAGGAAATCCTCGTTTTTTTTTTTTTTAAGAGACGGGGCTTTACTCTGTCACCCAGGCTGGACTGCAGTGGCGTGATCATGGATCACTGCAGCCTAGAACTCCTGAGCTCAAGTAAGCCTCCTGCCTCAGCCTCCCTCCCTGGTAGCCGGGGCTGCAGGTGAAAGCCACTATGCCCGGCTGACTTAAACAATTGTTGTTGTTGTTGTTGTTCATGCTGCATCTCACTATGTTGCCCAGACTCTTCATAATAGTTTTTGTTGTTGTTGTCGTTTGTCTGTCTGTTGGTTTTGAGATGGAGTCTCCCTCTGTTGGCCAGCCCGAGTGCAGTGGCACGATCTTGGCTCCCTGCAAACTCTGCCTCCTGGGTTCAAATGATTTTTGTGCCTTAGTCTCCCGAGTAGCTGGGATTACAGGCATGTGTCATCATGCCAGGCTAATTTTTGTATTTTTAGTAGAGACAGTTTTTCACCATGTTGGCGAGGCTGGTCTTCAACTCCTGACCTCCAGTGATCCACCCGCTTTGGCTTTCCAATGTGCTGGGATTACAGGCATGAGCTACTGCGGCTGGCCTCATATAGTTTCATATGAAGAGTTTTATTCCAAGCTCCAAGAGATTGTTGAAAGACAAATTATCAGAAGATCTAGAATTCTGTTGGTGTTACCACTGACTGGAAAAAATCAGTGGTAACTTTTCTTTACTGTTCCCTGATACTTGCTCCCAGTTCTTAAAGCTGATGTACATGATGAAGCTAGTGGTTGGCCAGGAAATAGCTTATATTTGCAGAATCCTCTTCCTTCTGCATGTCATGGTGACGGTATCAGGAAACATGAGGACTCAGTAAATACAGGCTAACTCAGTACATTTTACTTTGGGGTCTTTGTCTATTTGTTTGCAAAAAAACTGCTGAATTGTTTGCTTGAGATTTGGAATTTAATACACTTTAGGGATTTTATAATAAATTAATGAAACTGAAATCACCTTGATATAAAACAATACTGACATTTTATATCATAAAGCAACTTTTCCACATGCTTGCTATTATAAGAAATATGTTAATCATCTTGTAAAATGCCTAATTCCTAGGGCAAGAAAAATTCTTAGCCAGAGGTGTTTAGAATGTCTATTTCATTACTTTAACATTTTCTCTTTTTTTGAAGACTGGAAAATTTGGGACATATTCCCCATTATTTGAGATAATACTTATTGAGTACTTAGTGTAGGTTAGCAACTGTTCCAAGAGTTTTATATAAATTATAACTATTTAATTCTCATAACAATAAGTTTATATATATTTAATCCTCCTTATAATCATGAGAGTGGTGTTGATTATCCTCCCTCTAAGTTTGCAAATAAAGAGATTGATACTCATAAAGATTATGAGTTGCCTAGATGGATTTACAGAAAGATTTATTACTAGCAATTTGTTATATTATTTTGCATCTCTCTTATTGTTTACATTTGCACACTATAGGACAACGTCACCCATACTCTGTGTTTAATAAGAAAAGTCAATCTGTGAGTGGTAATTGAATGGGTAACAAACATTTCTGAAGGTTTTCATATCCCTAAAAGCATTTTGAGAATGCTTATCTGAGACCATCCCTGAATTTTTAGCCCCCGAGTCACCAATTTGGTATTTTCTGTTTATACTTAAGTTTACCTTGAGAAATGGTCACTTCCTTTGAAGTGGAAAATCTCATAAGATCTTTTGCTTCTCATCCATAAATCCTTTCTCAGCAGAGACTCATGGATGGGCTAGAAGCTGTATTCAGTCATCTTTAGAAGCACATGGGATATTGATCAAAGAGGTGGGGAGGTGGGGAGATGGGAAGGTGAGGGGTGGTTGAGCGTACTCCTTGGGTATCATGGCTGGGATCTCAGTGTCCCTTCTCTTCTGCTTCTTTGTACTTATTGAGAAGTCTGTCTTCCATTTTCTCCTTCCCCATAAACAAGTGTGTGAATTCTTTGGAGACAAAGAATTGTTTTAAAATTTTTACTTTTCTTTAAAAGTAAAATTTTAAATTTCTTTAAAATTTTACTATTCTTGTTTTAAAAGTTTTACTGCCCTAACTTTGACTGTGGTGCTTTACACATGTGAATGTGTTGGGTTGAAATTTTATTCATTTTACCATTAGTAATTGTTTGAATCACAGAAAAATCCACATAATTATTCAGTTTAACTGGCCATTTAGTTTTATAGCATTTGAAGTAGAAATTGTTTTAATTCTAGAGACTAATTTGGCATAATTTAAAAATCTTCGTAGTTTTGGGAACTTGAACCCAATGAATTCATAAATGTTGGTTAAATTTTGAATTATGTGTCTCTAACTCTTCTTGGTACCTGAAATATCCTAGTTTCTTCCATGAGGAAAATCTCAGAATAGCACGCCACATTATGGTGTTTTACAACGAGTGGGAATTTTGTATGTTACGAGTTCCGGTAGCTGTTTGGTAACTTAGTTTTATATTAGAAAGGTTAAGTAGCATGCCCGAGGTCATACACTGATAAACATGAGGCCAGTAATTAGATATATCTGACTTCACATTCCACATATTTCCTTACACTGTTTTGCAGTGTAAATAAGTGGTTGAGAAGATACCAAAGTAGATATCTGGTTCATTTTCTGAGAAGCAGAGCTAGAATTCTCCTGGCTAGCAGTTATCCATCTAATGCACATATGTCTAGAGCTGGCCAGGCCTTTAGTTTACAAAATAAATAGAAAGCCTTGTCCCCACTCTGGAGGAGCTTGCTGCCTTGTCAGAAGGTGAGATATGTTCAAATAAAACATTTGGGGAAACCATTTGAGACCTGGTATAATGAAGTGCTAAGATTGTGGACAGGGCGGGGAGGAAGTAGGCCTTCTTGACTAGTTCAGGCTACAATAGTTGGAAAGACTACAAGAAGCCAGCAGGCTTGAGTCATGCCCTAAAAGAGGGATTGGTTTAGAAAAACACGAAAGGGAACTACTAACATGTATCGTGTGCCTATTCTGTTCTAGGCAGGTGTCAGGCGAAGTTTCATCTTATTTTGGTCTCACTAGATTCTTGCAAAGCTTATCTGCATATCTAGGTTCTATAAAAGGTTAAGAAACTGAAGCTTCCAGAAGTAAATTAGGCCTTAGTTATCAAATATTGTCTGCATTGTGCACCTTCTTTTTTAGCCCTTTGTCTTTGTTTTCATACTTTAGTTTTAGAGAATTACTCCAAATTCATCATGATTGAAGACAATAAGGAGAACAAAGACCATTCCTTAGAAAGGGGAAGAGCAAGTCTCATTTTTTCCTTAAAGAATGAAGTTGGAGGACTTATAAAAGCCCTGAAAATATTTCAGGTAAGTATTTTCCATATTTTTGCACAAAATTCTTCTAGAAATGAATCTCTAAAACTGTATTTAAAATACAGAGCAACATAGCAAGACCCCATCTCTTAAAAAAAAAAACAAAAACAAATTTAGCTGGGTGAGGTGGTGGACACCTGTAGCTCCAGCTACCTGGGAGGCTGGGGTGGGAGAATTGCTTGAGTCCAGGAGTCCAAGGTTACAGTGAGTGAGCTATGATCACACCACTACACTCTAGCCTGGGTATCAGAGTGAGATTTTTTTTCTCTCTCTCTCTCTATGTATGTTATATATATAAATTCTATATTTTTATATAATATACATATATAAATATATATAAATTATTGCAAATTCTTCGGAGGTGGAGTACAAACATTTGTTAAGAACTTGCATTTCTAAAATAGTGCTGAATTCTAACAAGGGATACAAACAATTTACAGAAGAAGAGATACAAATAGCTACTTTGGGAAATGGGGGAGAAAAAATTCACTTCATAGATTTTAGAGAAGCAAATTTTAATTTTAATAAAGTATTAAAATTTTATTGATATTTAATCAGACATTTTTAATTATATACTTGAGATTTAATGATATAGTCATAGTATATTTAATGATATTATTTTCATGTAGCAAAGATTCTGTAGTGACACTGTCCCCTACTGTCAGAGCTTCATTGCATTGGAGGTGCATTACCCTCCAATGCACCTTTGGCACGAGGGTAAATTTGTGTACCATGTAGGGAAACTATCTGGTAATATGGATTATGAGCCTTAAAATGTTCATACTTTTGACCCATAATTCTAATTTCATAAATCTGTCTTAAAAATATGGATCAGTCAAGCAGAACATGAATATTTATTGAGTCCTTACTATGTGTCAGGTACCACACCAGACACTAAGGATGTGGAGCTGGACGAAGTAAACACAGTGCCTGTTCTCACAGAGTATATAATCTAGTGGGGAAGGCAACACTAAACAAACAACTGCTATAAGTGAATAATTACTATGTGTAAAGTGACATGAAACAGAAGTACCAGATATTATGACAGCATTGAACTTGGGGGCCCTAACTGAGTTTAAGGGCTCAGGGACACACAAAGATGTATTGTTTATAGGAACTAAAAATTATAAATAATCCACTTGTCCTAATATAGGGGATGTTGAATTGTGCTAGCGGAACACCACTGTGGTTAAGCTCTGGTCTCCAGAGACAGACCACCTGAATTCAAATCCTTGCGCTGTCACTGATTACCTGGGTGGTCGTGGGCAAAGTGATTAATCTCTCCACACTTCAGGATTTATGTCCATAAAATGAGAACTGTACCTACATCATAGGGTCATTGTGAGCATTAGTACAGTTAATATCTCTAAAGTGCTTAGGATGGTACAGTACAAAGTAAGTGATCAATAGATGTTAGCTATGTTAAAAATCATATGACATACTATTATATAGCTGTTTGCAAAGAATATTTCAAAGAATTAAAAATCTGAAATATAGATAGTCTAGAAGAGCTTGTAATGAAAAGCATCAGTTTTCTTACCTAACACGTACCATATTCTCAGTCCCACTCCCCACAGGCAACCTCTTTTAACTATTTCCGGCCTTTAGTTTTTTTGGTGGTGAGTTTGTGAAATCTGAACATTGCTCTTATATGTCTTTTCGAGTTATCAACTTCACACTATATTCATTTACTTTCTATTATGAACAATGATACTGATACCACCTCCCTCCCTTCCCTCTCCCAGTCCTTCCAAATCTGATAATTGTAGTATTACTTTTAGCTGTTCTATTGATTACTTTTGAGTCTTTAAATAAAATACCTGTGTGTCTTCTTCCATCAACTTTTTAAATTTAATTTTTAATCAAAAAATAATTGTGCGTAGCTTAAGAACAACTCAACCCATACCATAAAACATATTTTTAAAAAAGCAGTCTTTTGCTCCATCTCTCTTCATTCCTAAGTTCCATTTAATTTTTTTGCAACCTTATGTGCAGAAGCTTGAGTTAATCACACTCATTAAATCACGTGTACACTATTATTGTTGATTTGTGCGACCTGTTCCTGTTTTATTTCATTCTTCAATTCTATCTCCATTTCTCTCTTCTGATAGAGAACTGCTCTCGTGTGTTTGATATATACATTGAATTACTTTTATCTACACTTCAGAATATGTAGTTTTTGTGCGTGCATATATTCGTAATTTATATAATCATATTGTGCGATAAAGATTCTTTTTCCCATGCAGCACTGTGTTCTTAAGACCTGTGCACACTGTTGTGTGAACATCTCATTCATTCTTCTAACTGCTACATGGTATTCTCCAGGTATGTCTCCATCCATTTTACTTATCCCCCACCTTGTGGAGGCAACCATTTTCAACTCTTTAGACTATTTTTCTAATATTTCCTTCCACACTTATAAATTATATGCTTATTCTGCTTCTACTTCTTGATTTCTAAAATTATAGATAATTATCTATTGATTTTCAACAATGAAGCAAAAATTTAGGTTTCTTGACACAACTCCCCTTCCGATGGCCTCTTCAACTTCCTTTCCACTCGTCTTCCCAATGCATTTGTGTCCCGGTTTTTGGCTCTGTCAGTCTCTAATGTTTTTATTATTAAGATTATGTAAATATTGTTTGAAGAAGAGCCATAGTATCCACCTTTGTGACTCTTCCTTTCTTGTGCAAGAGGATTACAGCATAGTGTTTAAATGCATGGACTGTGGACCTGGACAGCCTAGATTTGAATTCTGGCTCTGACACTTGTCTCCTGTGTGCTTCTAGCCAAACTGCTTAACCTCTCTATGCGTCTGTTTCTGTAATTGAAATGACGGATAGGGAATGTTTCACGTACTACTTCTACTTTATCTGAATTTTCCAGACTGTGTTTTTCTTCCAGATGAACTTTGAAATTATTTAATTACATTTCCTCACCAAATTCCATTGAGATTTAAATTTAGGAATAATTGACGTTTTTGTATCTTTTTTTTTTCCTCTGAAAACATAGTTTGGCTTTATATTTATTCAAGTCATCATTTAGAAAATATTTACAAATGCATTATTAATGTAAAAATGTATAAGAAATAGATGAAATGAAACTCTTCTCTATACCTGATCAATCCCAGTATATTTATAACTGACTTCTATTGATTCCGTGATAAATTCTATGTTCCCAGATAACCCTGCCTATTCTAATTTCCTAACATCCTCAATCACTCACTCCTCTTTCTTGTTAGCTCACGTTCCCTGAATTTTTTTTTTTTTTTTAAGAAAGGGTCTCACTCTGTCACCCAGGCTAGAGTGCAGTGGCACAATCACGGCTCACTGTAGCATTAACCTCCTGGGCTTGAGTGACCCTCCCACCTCAGTATCCCAAGTAGCTGGGACTTATGGTGTGTGCCACTACACCTGGCTAATTTATTATTTTTTTGTAGAGACGGGGTCTTGCTACGTGGTCCAGGTTGGTCTTGAACTCCTGGGCTTAAGTGATTTTTCCACCTTGGCCTCCCAAAGTGTTGGAATTACAGGCGTGAGCCACCACGCCTGACCTATTCTATCTACTCTTTAAGATTCATTAAGTTCCCGCCTGCACCATGAAACTTTCTACTCTCTCTTAAGTCGTAATGCTTTTCCCTTTGCTGAGCATCTGCATCTGAACACTCTTTACTTTATTTTCTTAATCTTCCATGTGTTAGCCAACTAGAATGTAAATACCTTTATGTCTTTCCTTTATATTCTTTGCAGCTCTCACCTAGTTGCATGGGTGTTCATTAAGTTATTTTAGGATGCACTGGTTAGTATTGGAGATTATCTGCTCTAACTTTCTCATTTTTTTAGATGAAAAAACTATTGGGTGATTGGTTCTCATGTTTCATTATCATGTCCCCAGCACTCTTCCTCAGCTACCCAAATTGGAAAGAGAACATACCCTCTTCCCACACTTCTACACACAGCACCCCCATCTTAGGCTGACTTGGAAGAGGTCAGAAGAGGAGATCTGGTTCAGCTGTTACTAAGAATGTAGCTTAAGAGATTTGAGGTATTAAATACTCTGTGCTCAAGCTGTTCATCTAATTTTATTAAATGAATTTTTGAAAGGGAAACTCTTCTTTCTCCAGGACTAACATTGGTATCATTTTTTGAAAACTAGCTTTTATTTATGAGAATTTTCAAAAGATTCCTCTTTGCCAGGAAACTTAATAATATTTTAATTTGAATTCTGATTAATTCTGACAATCTGAAGGGCCTCCAGTGTGTGTTATTTTATTGGTTTCTGGAGGGTGGGATGAATTTTGAAAACTTTTCTGACCAGTACATAATTTTTAAGAAGGAATGATTTTGTTGTTGGCAGCACTAAAAACAGCCTTTTTCCCTTTAGCTGTTCTGAGAAGTCTGAATCTGATTTTTAGTGGTAATGAAAGTAGCCTGCTCAAAGACTATTAACATTTGAGGCAGTTACATGAAATCTTTACCCTGTGCTTTACACAGGAGAAGCATGTGAATCTGTTACATATCGAGTCCCGAAAATCAAAAAGAAGAAACTCAGAATTTGAGATTTTTGTTGACTGTGACATCAACAGAGAACAATTGAATGATATTTTTCATCTGCTAAAGTCTCATACCAATGTTCTCTCTGTGAATACACCAGATAATTTTACTGTGAAGGAAGATGGTAAGTTCGAAAGGTGAAAATACTACTTAGAAGATGAAACACCAGATGTGTGTTCAATCTTATATTTATCTTGAAAACATGAAAATAATAAAACACAATCTCTCCAAATTGCTTATAGTCTGGTATTGAAGGGAACACAAAATATAGTTGTTCAAGATACCAAAGAAAAATTATAAAGCAACATTTGATCTAGTGTGAGAGAAATGAAAAAGAAAATCTTGAGTATAAGAAACAGCTGGGTGTGCTGGCTCATGCCTGTAATCCCTGCACTTTGGGAAGCCAAGGCAGACTCGCTTAAGTCCAGGAGTTCAAGACCAGACTGGGCAACATGGAGAGACCCAGTCTCTGCAAAAAATACAAAAATTAGCCAGGTGTGGTGGCATGCACCTATGGTTCCAGCTACTCTGGAGGCTGAGGTGGGAGGATCACCTGAGCCTAGGAGGTTGAGGCTGTAGAGCCGAGCTGAGATCATGCCACTGCACTCCAGTTTGGGTGACAGAGCAAGACCCTGTCAAAAAAAAAAAAGAAAGGAAAGAAAGAAAGAAAGAAGGCAGGAAGGCAGGCAGAAAGAAAAAAAGAAAGAAAGAAAGAATGAAAGAAAGAAAGAATGAAAGAAAGAAAGAAAGAAAGAAAGAAAGAAAGAAGAAAGACAACACAATTTGGCATATTCAGGGATTGATTATCTCTCATTCCAAAGCATCAACATTTCTTGATTTGAAAAACCTCTAATTCACAATCCCTGAGCACTTAGTAAGTCTCATAAGACTTGGCATCTAGCAGATAGTAAATGAATATTTAAATTTGTTGCAAATTTTGACAGTTGCTGACAACTATGAAATGACACACAATATGTATAGCAGGGGAATCATCCACGGCCTGTTAGGAACCAGGCTGCACAGCTGCAGTGGGCAGCAGGTCCGGCGAGCCTTACCGCCTGAGCTCTGTCTAGGAGCGTGAACCCTATTGTGAACCACGTGTGCGAGGGATCTAGGTTGTGTGTTTCTTATGAGAATCCAATGCCTGATGAAACCATCTCCCGCCTCCCCATTCTTGGAAAAATTGTCTTCCACAAAACCACTTCCTGGTGCCAAAAAGGCCAGGAACAACTGATGTACAGCATTCCTTCCAAAAGCAAATGAGAAAGCAGTAAAGCCTTCTAAAGTTTCAGATACTCAGGTAGCAAAGATAAAGGTTAAGATCTCTACTGGTGAAAACATCCTTGAAGTTCACTCGAGGCAAAAGACAAATGGATAATTTAGGTACATTTTATATATGGTACTCAATCTAAAATAATCTCTTCAGATTCTGTCCACAATATTTAAGGTGTAATCAGGACTGCTATTCATCTACTATGCGTTTGTACAGCTATATAATTATTAAAATACTGATATATCTCCACTTCTGGCTGGCAGAGAGCTGCTTCCCCAAGTCCCTTGAGGGCTCTTCACCATGCCTGAAGCCTCTGTTGCTCCAGAGACCGCCCCCCCCACCAGGAAATCCCACACCCATCATTAACAACTAAAGGGTTAACACTTTGCAGAGCAGAAGCCTGGGACTCTGCTGATGTCTATTTTGGGTGTTTACTGCTCCTGTTGTATTTGTTGTTAAATCCCTTGAATATCACTCCTGGGTATGTTAGAAAGAGCAATATGCTGGGGCAAGAAGAGCTGAGTTCTAGTCCTCTGTCTTCCAAGAGGAGTGCATTACCTAGGGTAAATTACCTCTCTGGAATTTGATTACCTCATCTGTAAAATGCAGAGGTGTATAGATGACTAAATAGTTCAGTTGATACACCAGCCTTGTGACAGATATTTCTACTAAGAAATAAGGATACAAAAGATACAGTCTCCACCCTACAGTTGTTTCCAGTCTTTCATGTAAGACAGACATATAAACAGGTACATTATAATAAAACGTAGTAAAAGCCTTTAGAGAGAGACATAAAGTCACAGGAACCCAGGGAACAGATAATTAGCTCTCTCTACAGGGTCAGGGAAGGCTTTGCGGAATGAGAAGATCTCATTAGATTTGGGTCTTGAAGGATATGAAGGATATTCTCAGGAAAACAGAAGGGCAGGGTGGGGCAGGCAATGGGAGTGGAATAGCTATTCCAGACAGAAGAGTAGCATTTATAAAACCCCATGGTCTTATAGGGCTTGTGTGTCTGAGGAACGGTGAGAAGATCAAGGTGGCAAAGACAAATGATTTCTAAGACCTTTTCCACTGGCAAAAATAAATAAAATGTTTATTAAGTTTGTACCTTGGTCTATAAATAAAGTTGTGCATCTTTTTTCTGCTTTTGTAGAATAACTAAATATGTAGCTTAAGCATTTTTAAAACTTTTAGTCTGTTTCTAAAGTACAGTATTTCTCCAAAACTTAGAACATCAATCTGAAGACTCAAAAAAAAATTAAAGTTCAGAAATTTTGAATAAATTTTACTTTTTAGAAATAGGGCAATTTACTTAACTCGTACAAATCTTGCCTTGATGTACAACCTTAAATTAAAACTCTCATCCAACTGAATTTAATTTTCTCTTCTTTATTGTCTTAAGATTGTCTCTTCAACTTTTAGTGTTTCTTTTTTTTTTTTTTTAATTTTCAGGTATGGAAACTGTTCCTTGGTTTCCAAAGAAGATTTCTGACCTGGACCGTTGTGCCAACAGAGTTCTGATGTATGGATCTGAACTAGATGCAGACCATCCTGTAAGTATTTTCTTTTTTTTTTTAAGACCAAGTCTTGCTCTGTTGCCCAGGCTGGAGTGCAGTGGCACGATCTAGGCTTACTGCAACCTCTGCCTCTCGGGTTCGAGTGATTCTCCTGCCTCAGCCTCCCAAGTACTGGGATTACAGGTGCCCACCACCACACCAGCTAATTTTTGTATTTTTAGTAGAGACGGGGTTTCACCATGTTGGCCAGGCTGGTCTCAAACTCCCAACCTCAGGTGTTCCACCTGCCTCGGTCTCCCAAAGTGCTGGGATAACAGACATAAGCTAGCACCCTGTAAGTATTTTTAATAAATATATTTATAAAAACAATTCAAAGCAAACTAAAAATTAAGGGCAACTTTTTAGAGAAAGTGTTTTTTTCTAGACTAAATGAGATATTGTTTTAATCAAGATTTCAACAAGTGTTAGTAGACCTCTATATTGGTGGAATTGAGACTAACTGCCTGAAAAACGTAGAGCTTCATTTGTTCCAAAATATCTGTCCCATGCCCAGCATTCCTATTATTAAGAGCTATTCAAAAGGTTATACTAAAATGAAGATAGCGTCTGCAGTTTTTATTTAAATGGGCATGGGTTATTGGACAGGGAGATAAGTAAAAGCGGGCCAGAGAAAGACTTGCCACCCACACTGCCCAGCATGATTGGTTTATTAGGCAGTTGATGAACTAGGAAGTTGTTTCCTGAGAAAATTGTACAGTACAGGCAAGAGTTGGAGAATTAGTAAATCTAGAGCATTTCTGGGAGGGGAGGAGAGAAGAGAGTGCGATTGTGAAGTTGAACAGACCAGGGCTTTAATGTAGCTTCTCTCACGTGTTAGCTGTGTGAACGTGACCTTTGTATACTACCTTAGACAGCCACCAGATGATGTATCCAATTATTTTATAATCTTATTGAGTAACGATTGCAATTAATTGCAGTACTTGCCAGAAGGGAGCATGTAGTCTAGTTGAAAAGCTAAAGCACACATATATAAACAAACACACACAAGATAAAATATAAAAAGCACACTGTGAAAATTTTGCTTCATGAAAAAATTGCCTCAAAATGTACATAAGAGAGCAAACACTTCTAGCTGAAGAGATCAGAGAAAGGCAACATTTCAACTGGGCCTTAAAAGATTTCAGCAGATAAGAGATGGAAAGGAAGAACAATTCAGGAGGGAACAGTATGAACAAAGGTTCAGAGGCAAGAAAATCTGGGGCATGTTTATGGAAAGGTGAGTACATCAGTTTTACTGATCTACCAAGTCCTGCTGATTTTCACCTCCTAGGTATTTCTTAAATGTGTTCCTTATTCATCCCTACGACCACATCCCTTAACTGGTCTTCCTTCCTCTAGCCTTGTCATCTTCAAACACCTCCTCCTTATCCTCATTAGAATGATCTAAAACCTCAATATGACTATTATTCATCTTCTCTCTTAAAAATCACCAATGGCTCCTAGGTACATACTTAAAAGAATTGAAAATATATGTCCATACAAAAACATATACACAAATGATTGTAGCAGCATTATTCATAATAACAAAAAAGTGGAAACAACCCAAATGTCCATTTACTGATAAATAGATGAAGTATGGTATATTTATATAAGCAAATATCATTGGCCGTAAAAAGAGATGGAACACTGGTATGTGCTGCAACATAGATGAACCTTGAAAACATTATGGCAAATGAAAGAAGCTAGTCACAAAAGGTCCCGTATTGTATGATTCCATTTATATGAAATGTCCAGAACAGAAAAATACATAGAAACAGACAGTGGATTACTGGTTGCCAGGAGCTGGGGAGGGTTGGGGTGGAGAGCATGGTGTTTTTTTGGGGGGGACAAAATCTTTCTGAAATTAGATGGTGGAGATGGTTGTTTAACTCTGTGGATATCTAAAAACCACTGAATGGTTATTTTATGGTATGTGAATTATACCTCAATAAAGTTGTTATTCAAAAAACACCAGTGGGTTCCCAATACCCACGGCTAAACTCCAAGCTCCTTAATGGACCTTTAATTTGCAGACCCCAACTAGTTTCAACATGCTCCGCCTTGCTCTCCAAGTTTGAGCAACATGAGGTTGCTTGTATTTTCTTAGGCACAACATGCTGGGTTTGTTTGTTTGTTTGTTTGTTTGTTTTAATCACTGTGCTATTTCCCCTCCTCTTTTGTGTCTTAGCTTGAGAGTAATCACTGGGAATCCTTCCCTGAACCACACAGTCGTTTTAAGTGTGCGTGCCGTTCTGTACATATCTGTGCAATATGATGAGACACTTATTGTATCATTTTACAATAACAGGTTCATGTAAACTCCTTTAAGCCCCAGACTGCTTTGTTTTTCCAGATTTTAGCACAAATCATAGTAAATCTGTGCTCCCTCATAGATCTGTGTTAAACAGATGAGTCTCATTCTCTCTTTTCAGGTGTCCTCTTCTTTCCCATTGTTTACATTTTTGGCTATTTTCTCCTGGGCTTTGATTTTTGATTTCTTATTTTGTCTTTTTTTTTTCTTTATGATAGAGTCTCCCTCTATTGCCCAGGCTGGGGTGCAGTGGCACCACCATATCTCACTGCAGCCTAGAATTCCTGGGCTGAGCCATCCTCCTGTCTCAGCTTCCCAAGGAGCTGGGACAACAGGCATGCACCACCACACCTGGCTAGTTACAATTGTTATTTAATTTTTTTTTGTACAGGCAGCGTCTTGCTTTGTTGCCCAGGCTGGTCTCAAACTCCTGGGCTCAAGTGATTCGCCCTCGTAGGTCTCCCAAAGTGTTGAGATTACAGGTGTGAGCCACCACACTCAGCCATTTTGTCTAAAAAAAATTTTTTTCATGAGTATAAATTCTAATGTTACTATTTTGTCTGCTGTTTAAATCATCATTGTTTTTGCAAATGGCAAATATATTTGCATTTTGTGATAAAATCTAAGACTAGATTCAGTTAAGTCACTATTTCAAATATTAATTACTTTTTATTATTAATTACTATTATGGATAAATATAACTGAAGATATAGTCAAATGATTAAAGAAAAAAAACCCTCACCCTTGGAAAAGAGCCATGTATTTAACTGGGATGGTGGTTTCCTTATTCTTTAAACTGTTTTATCTTTGTAGCCACTACACTATCTTTGTATCCATTATATCTTTTATCTTTGTAGCTACTGGAGTATAAAGCTGTCATGTAACATTGACTTTAAAATAAAAATGATCATAAATCTCTAAATAATGCTTGCTCATAGTAGCAATTATGTAGCCCTTTAATGTAATAGCTCTAGCAATAATGAAATGTTTCCCAAATATCATTTGTCAAGTTTTCTTAGTATGGATATTTAAAAACATATCTTTAATTATCAGGGCTTCAAAGACAATGTCTACCGTAAACGTCGAAAGTATTTTGCGGACTTGGCTATGAACTATAAATAGTAAGTATATTTTTAAAAATGTAGCCAACTTTGAGATAATAAAATAAGTGAATAGAATAAATTGTGTTCATTTAGTAAGTAGAAAGTGAAATAAGTGCCATTATTTATTAAATGCTAATTCAAAACAACTCCTTCCCTTTATCTCATTAGTGGAGACCCCATTCCGAAGGTTGAATTCACTGAAGAGGAGATTAAGACCTGGGGAACCGTATTCCAAGAGCTCAACAAACTCTACCCAACCCATGCTTGCAGAGAATATCTCAAAAACTTGCCTTTGCTTTCTAAATATTGTGGATATCGGGAGGATAATATCCCACAATTGGAAGATGTTTCAAACTTTTTAAAAGGTAATAAGCTAATTAATTTTTTGTAAGGGGGTTGCTGAACTCTGTTTTGATCGTGACAGCATTTTTTTTTTTTTTTTTTTTTTTTTTTTTTTTTTTGAGGCAGAGTCTCACTCTGTCGCCCGGACTGGAGTGCAGTGGCCGGATCTAAGCTCACTGCAAGCTCCGCCTTCCAGGTTTACGCCATTCTCCTGCCTCAGCCTCCCGAGGAGCTGGGACTACAGGCGCCCGCCACCTCGCCCGGCTAGTTTTTGTATTTTTTTTTAGTAGAGACGGGGTTTCACCGTGTTAGCCAGGATGGTCTCAATCTCCTGACCTCGTGATCCGCCCGTCTCGGCCTCCCAAAGTGCTGGGATTACAGGCTTTTTTTTTTTTTTTTGAGACAGAGTCTCTCTTTCTGTTGCCCAGGCTGGAGTACAGTGATGCTATCTTGGCTCACTGCAGCCTTTGCCTCCTGGGTTCAAGCGATTCTTCTGCCGTGGCCTCCCAAAGTGCTGGGACTACAGGCACCTGCCATCACAGCCGGCTAATTTTTGTATTTTCAGTAGGGATGGGGTTTCGCCATGTTGGCCAGGTTGGTCTTGAACTTCTGACCTCAAGTGATCCACCCACCTCAGCCTCCCAAAGTGCTGGAATAACAGGCGTGAGCCACCGCGCCCGACAATGACAGCATTTTTAATAGAGGAATAAAACGTAGTGATATGGGAGGTCAGAATTTTCCCGTACTCTGTCCTGGTGTATTGGATCCAGGATTGGGCACCTCATTGAAGGATAATCATAACCTGCAGCCAAGGTAGAGAAAGGTGAGCAGGATTATAAGGAGATTTGAAATTGTATCACAAAGCAAAACTTGAAGAATTCTTAGGGTGTTTAACCTAGAGATTGAGGGGCTGTTATAGCTTTATTTAGATAGTTGGAAGGATCTTTATAACAGAGGATCACTGTGCAACTCTAAAGTAAAGGACTGTTGGATAGAAACTTCAAGCTTTTGGCCCAGAATAGAGAATATCTTGTTAAAGAGTGATCTGAAAATAGAACAGGCTTATGAGATGGTTAGTTCCTCATCCGTGGGGATGTTTGTGCAAAAGCTCCACACCCATTTGCCAGGGATTTGGTAGAGGAGATTCAAACATCTTGGGGAAGGTTAAAGACCTTTTCCACATTAAGATTTTATAATTTTAGCAAGAAAAAAGATGGTGCTAGTAGAGACATAAACAAAGGGTAAGGACAATTTTGTCCTTTTAGTTCTTTATATTTGTTTGGTCCAGGCCTCTTTACTGTTTTTCTAGCTAGTATAGGAAGTAAAAGGAGCAGTGATCTATCTCCAAGGGTTTACAGTATTTAAGAAGTATAAATTTTCCCTTTTATATCAGTAGATAATCTCAGCAGATTACCATAGTGGAGAAAACAAAGAAGTTATGCTGTGACTGAAAAGAGTTTAGTTTCTTTCCATCATGGTCTGAAATTGCTGTCTTTGAGTTTCTTACGTAGACTTTAAAAATCTACATATCTATTTAACTCCTTAACAGTATTCAACAACTATACACAAAACTAGAAGAAATATACAGGAAAGAGCAATACAGTTTCTACAAGGGAAGAAATTATGTAATTGGTTTCTATAAAAACTAACTTTTGAAAAATAGTGATTAAGGATGATAGAGAACCAATGCATATAACATTGATAGACTTATAAAGATGGACAAATACACACTACAGAAATTGTAACATCAAATTTGCATGAGATTTGGAGGAAATGTTTTGTTATGCACACAAAACTGAAAGCTGTTCTCTTAGGGTCTGGAGCCTGGACTGGCTGCAGAATGTGTTGCTGAAAATGCTTCAAGGTCAAATATCAAAGAGAAATCAAAACTAACAGAAAGTTCAAGCAAAAGTTGGAAGGGAATACCAGCACTATCAAAAATGGTAGACACTAGACACATTTGGTTTTTTAAAATTTAAATAACTAAAATAAATTTAAATCAAGAGGTTGGTTCCTCAGTCACACTAACCACATTTCAAATGCTCAGTGGCTACATGCAGCTAGTAGTTGCCTTACTGGACAACACAGATATGGAGCATTTCTATCACTATGGAACTTTTTACTGGACAGTGCAGTCTGCCCATCAGAATGGGAGCATCCGAACACAACACAGCTGGATGGAACTGGAATACCAGAGTTGTGAGGGTTTGAAATGAAGGCCAAGATTAGGGCTTACAGGGGTCTCCCGAGCCACTGAATCCTAGTGGCAGGCCTCTTTTGCAGTATGCATGCAGTCTTGGCTGTTAGGAGATGGAAGAGCACTATCCCGTTTAGATAAAAGAAAGGGACTACTTTACAAGAGATGGTACTGGCTAAAAATGGCACAGCTTCAAAAATGGCTCTGATTTAAATGAATATATCTTGTTAGTGAGTTTTAACAAAAAGAAGATATCTAGGAGATAGTATAAACCCTTTAGGGAGACAGCAAGGTGTTGTATGTCATGAGGAGATCTGAGTTGTCATTCTACCTTTATCAACTAATGTGTGGACTTCGGCACATTATTGAGTCTCTGAGCCTCCATTTCATAGTTGTCACAATAAGAAGAAACATCCTTAACTCATGTTGTAAACATGAAAGGAGATGTGATATGTAAAAGGTCTAACTCATTGCCTGGCCGTAGCAAGTGCTTAATAGTAATTAGTTGCCCTTAATATGCATATGATAAATTTTAGTTTCCATGTCCTCCATCAAAGTGTTACTTGGTGCCACCAGCAGAACTAAAATGCTGCAGTCAGGGGTCTATTCTGGTAAAGATTTTCTTTGTTTTCTCCTTTGCTTTGCAGAGCGTACAGGTTTTTCCATCCGTCCCGTGGCTGGTTACTTATCACCAAGAGATTTCTTATCAGGTTTAGCCTTTCGAGTTTTTCACTGCACTCAATATGTGAGACACAGTTCAGATCCCTTCTATACCCCAGAGCCGTAAGTACTTCTATTTCAGCCATGAATTCATCAAATAGTTATTTATAATAATGGCATCTGCCTTATGGTTTTTTTTTTTTCCTTTGGTTTGTGAGGATTAAATAAATTAGCATATGTGAAGCATTTAGAATGGCGCCTGGCATGAAATACATGTTCCATGCTCTATTATGTGTTAGCTATTATTATTATTAATTGACAACCTAGTAGGTGCTAGCTGCTATTCTGAGCATAGGGAATGTAACACTGAAAAAAATGAGAAAAAAATTTCTGCCTGCATAGAGCTTGTATTCCAGTGGGGGATATAGATAATAAACAAACCAGTAAATGTATGCAAATGTTGCATCGAGTGGTGATGAGTCCCGTGGAGAAAAATAAAGCTGAGAAAGGGGGGTGAAGGAGGGTGTAGGTGGGTGGGAGTGTGTGTGTGTGTGTGTGTGTTGCTGTTTTGAAAAGGGTGATCAGGGAAGGCCTTGGTGAGAAGGTGGTATTTGAGCAGAGATCTGATTTGGGTGTGTATGTGGCAGGGTTGGGAGGTGGGGGTGGCGTGTGGATGTCCATAGATATCTGATACGCACTTATACGTGTGTCTGTGAGTGGCCAAGGTTTTGAACCAAAATTGTTTCTTTATTTGATTAGTGTCCTTTGTGATCCATTACCAAAGTAATATCACCTGATCATTAGAATAAAATATTGGATTGCGATTTGATTGAATGGTTGATTATGCACTTATGTTAAGCACTGCAGCGTGACAAACTTGTACCTCTGTTTCAGAGATACCTGCCATGAACTCTTAGGTCATGTCCCGCTTTTGGCTGAACCTAGTTTTGCCCAATTCTCCCAAGAAATTGGCTTGGCTTCTCTTGGCGCTTCAGAGGAGACTGTTCAAAAACTGGCAACGGTATAAATCTGGAATTAACTGTATAGATCACTCATTTTCACCTGGGGTAGGGTGTATGAGTATCTGTGTAGTTTAAAAGTACATATTCAGAATGACCATTAGAAAATTTGTCTTTGCCTGGAGGTTGCAGTGAGCCGAGATTGCGCCACTGCACTCCAGCCTGGGGGACAGAGTGAGACTCTGTCTCAAAAAAAAAAAAAAAAAAAAAAAAAAAAGAAGAAGAAGAAAAGAGAGGAAAGGATAAAGAAGAGAAGAGAAAAGAAAAGAAAGGAAAAGAAAATTTGTTTTCGTTCATAATCTTTAATTCAAATAACATTAAAGAAGGATGTAAAATTTTAAGGTTTATCAAAAGGAGACATGAGCTTTAAAAAAGGTAGAGAAAAACAAGATTACAATAATATGTTATCTATCTTTTATTTTCCAATAAAAAAGATAGGTTTCCTTAAAATTATGCTAAAACGTTTTTGAGTACTAGGTACAAGACACTGGGCTGGAAATACAAAGATGAGTAAGGCCTGGTTTCTACCTTTAAGGAGCTTATATACTGTTTGAGGAGACAATTATGTCAAATGAGATAGCCTGTAGCAAAGTTCAGCTTGCTCTGGGAGCATAGAGAACCTGGGGAAGTTTTCCTGGGAGAAGGACATCTGGATTAGCTGATGGAAAATGAGTGATGTGCTGAGCAAGGAAGGAAATGCATCTCAGGATAAGGGCACACAAGGAAAGACAAGGAGGTGCTTAATGTGTCTGGAGAAACAGCGAGAAGCTGGAGCAGAGTGTCCAAGCATGGGGAAGGCAGTGTGAAATAGGAAAGTGCTTCCAAAGCTGTGGTTTGGGGACCCTTGGGGTCCCTGAGACTCTTTTATGGGGTCCTTGAGGTCAAAATCATGCCTAGATGAAAGATCCATTCAAAGCACACAGTGGATTTTAATGTAACAGGCAGTTCATTGACATAATTCAGATCCCGCATTGCAGTTGAACTTTAAAAATCTCTACCCACTTGTTGAGTCTTCATGCAGGGTAAAAGAAGAATATCCACAATTATCCAAAAAAGATTATTAAAATATTCAACCTTTTCTAACTAGATAACTGCATGAGGCTGATATAACTCATGTACTCAAACAGTATATCCCAAAAGGTTAAATACAGAAGCAGACACGAGACTCCATCTGTACTCTGGCCAGACATTAAAAAGATTTATAACATTGTAAAACAATGCTACTTTTCTTACTTTTTTGTTTTGTATAATATAGTTATTTTTATTAAAATATTATTTATGTTACCATAAAATGAGTTTATTAAATTTTAAAATTAATTAGCAAGCATTTTCCCCTCAGTTTTAATTTTTAATATGGCTAATATAGATAGTGATAATCTACACATACACGCACAAAAAAGGCTTTGGGGTCCTCTAATTTTTAATAGTATGTAAAAGTCATCAGAACAGAAGCTTGAGAAGTACTGGTTTAGGATGAGGCCAGATTGTAGAAAGACTTGTGAACTAGACTGGGATTTTGGACTTTATTCTAGGGTATTTGGGTCAGTGACTAAGAACTGTAATTTGTTTTAAGTTGAATTCTTCAGTGTATGAGAATAATATTGATTTTTTTTGCAGTGCTACTTTTTTACTGTGGAGTTTGGTCTGTGTAAACAAGATGGACAGCTAAGAGTCTTTGGTGCTGGCTTACTTTCTTCTATCAGTGAACTCAAAGTAAGAGTTGCAAATCTTTGTATATAACCATATTCACCTAATACAATTGATAAAACCTGAAATAGTTTTTGGTTTTGAACAAGAGCTTACTATGGAAAATACTTGGGGGTGTCACTAATCATTACCTGAATGTATTTTTCTCTATTTCCCAATTATATATTGTATAATATAATCCAAATGTGTGTATGTATATATATACACACACACACATATATATAAATCAGAATTTTATAAGGGCATCTATGGGGAACAGCAAGCTACTTCTTTTGCTGGAGTATACTGTGGGTTGAATAGCACTGTGGAAAATAAGTTTGGAATTGTAGGTTGGGCCATTGCATTAGTAATACACACACACATGAAATACTTTGATGTATTTCTGATATATATGAAATGGTATATATATAATATATTTTAAATAAGAAGTATTTTAAAGTCTTTGCTTACAAAGTCTTGCTGTTTCCTCACCATTTCTGATATACTAGCAATAACTTCTATAATTTCTAGGGAATTCTTTGAGATTTATTATTCATTCAATGAATAAATAAACTCATGTTTGTTGAGTAATGAATGTATGTGAAACACCATCCAAGGTACTATCTTGCTTTCAGGGAGCACTTGATGGTGGGTATATGAGTCATATACAGGAATAACTAGTGCTGGGTAGAAAGTAGGTGACATAATACAGGAATAAGTAAGTAAAGATCCTTGGGTGACTTTTACACAAAGAAGAGAGGAAGAACAAAGCCATGGAGAGGATCGTGGGGGCATTTACAGGGAAGAGCAAGCCATTTCTTTTGCTGGAGTGCACTGTGGGTTGAATAGAGCTATAGAAAATAAGTTCGGTGGGGTTGTTTGTTTTTTTCTTGTATATTTGTTTGAGTTCTTTGTAGATTCTGGATATTAGCCGTTTGTCAGATGAGTAGATTGCAAAAATTTTCTCCCATTCTGTAGGCTGCCTGTTCACTCTGATGGTAGTTTCTTTTGCTGTGCAGAAGCTCTTTAGTTTAATTAGATCCCATTTGTCAATTTTGGCTTTTGCTGCCATTGTTTTTGGTGTTTTAGACATGAAGTCCTTGCCCATGCCTATGTCCTGAATGGTACTACCTAGCTTTTCTTCTAGGGTTTTTATGGTATTAGGTCTAACATTTAAGTCTCTAATCCATCTTGAATTAATTTTCGTATAAGGAGTAAGGAAAGGATCCAGTTTTAGCTTTCTACTTATGGCTAGCCAATTTTCCCAGCACCATTTATTAAATAGGGAATCCTTTCCCCATTTCTTTTTTCTCTCAGGTTTGTCAAAGATCAGATGGCTGTAGATGTGTGGTACTATTTCTGAGGACTCTGTTCTGTTCCATTGGTCTATATCTCTGTTTTGGTACCAGTACCATGCTGTTTTGGTTACTGTAGCATTGTAGTATAGTTTGAAGTCAGGTAGCGTGATGCCTCCAGCTTTGTCCTTTTGAGTTAGGATTGTCTTGGCAATGCAGGCTCTTTTTTGGTTCCATATGAACTTTAAAGCTGTTTTTTCCAATTCTGTGAAGAAACTCATTGGTAGCTTGATGGGGATGGCATTGAATCTATAAATAACCTTGGGCAGTATGGCCATTTTCACAATATTGATTCTTCCTATCCATGAGCATGGTATGTTCTTCCATTTGTTTGTGCCCTCTTTTATTTCACTGAGCAGTGGTTTGTAGTTCTCTTTGAAGAGGTCCTTTACATCCCTTGTAAGTTGGATTCCTAGGTACTTTATTCTCTTTGAAGCAATTGTGAATGGAAGTTCATTCCTGATTTGGCTCTCTGTTTGTCTGTTACTGGTGTATAAGAATGCTTGTGATTTTTGCACATTAATTTTGTATCCTGAGACTTTGCTGAAGTTGCTTATCAGCTTAAGGAGATTTTGGGCTGAGACAATGGGGTTTTCTAAATATACAATCATGTCATCTGCAAACAGGGACAATTTGACTTCTTTTCCTAAGTGAATACCCTTTATTTCTTTCTCTTTCCTGATTGCCCTAGCCAGAACATATGAACAGACATTTCTCAAAAGAAGACATTCATACAGCCAACAGACACATGAAAAAATGCTCATCACTCGCCATCAGAGAAATGCAAATCAAAACCACAATGAGATACCATCTCACACCAGTTAGAATGGCAATCATTAAAAAGTCAGGAAACAACAGGTGTTGGAGAGGATGTGGAGAAATAGGAACACTTTTACACTGTTGGTGGGATTGTAAACTAGTTCAACCATTATGGAAAACAGTATGGCAATTCCTCAAGGATCTAGAACTAAATGTACCATATGACCCAGCCATCCCACTACTGGGTATATACCCAAAGGATTATAAATCATGCTGCTATAAAGACACATGCACACATATGTTTATTGCGGCACTATTCACAATAGCAAAGACTTGGAATCAACCCAAATGTCCATCTGTGACAGACTGGATTAAAAAAATGTGGCACATATACACCATGGAATACTATGCAGCCATATAAAAGGATGAGTTTGCGTCCTTTGTAGGGACATGGGTGCAGCTGGAAACCATCATTCTTAGCAAACTATCACAAGAACAGAAAACCAAACACCGCATATTCTCACTCATAGGTGGGAACTGAACAATGAGATCACTTGGACTCGGGAAGGGGAACATCACACACCGGGGCCTATCATGGGGAGGGGGGAGGGGGGAGGGATTGCTTTGGGAGTTATACCTGATATAAATGACGAATTGATGGGTGCTGACGAGTTGATGGGTGCAGCACACCAACATGGCACAAGTATACATATGTAACAAACCTGCACATTATGCACATGTACCCTAGAACTTAAAGTATAATTTTAAAAAAAAAGAGAGAAAAAAAAGAAAATAAGTTTGGAATTGTAGATTGGGGCCATTGCATTAGTAATATGTTTAGAGGTGTGCCAGTATGAAAATAGATATTATTCTTTGATTCACTGACTCTTTGCCTTCTAGCATGCACTTTCTGGACATGCCAAAGTAAAGCCCTTTGATCCCAAGATTACCTGCAAACAGGAATGTCTAATCACAACTTTTCAGGATGTCTACTTTGTATCTGAAAGCTTTGAAGATGCAAAGGAGAAGATGAGGTACAGTATATCTTCTTCATGCCTTCATTTTCTTCAGCAAGAGATCAGCCCCATGATGGTAACAAGTCACAGAAGTAAGCAGCTAGATAATTTGAAGCCCACAAGGAGCCTTCTGTCTGTAACACATTTTCCTTTCATAACAAGTATCTAGAGTATGTTGTGTATATGGATTTTGCATAGTTGCAAATATGTATCAGATACATTGAGAAACTGTTTTCTTTCCAATTCTTCAAATCACAAAGTTTAGTAGTTGAATAGGGAAAATAAATAATATGCAAATTACTATATAACAGCATGGAAAGTGACAAGAGCCTTGGAGAGATACAGATGAAACATTGTTCTGCATTTTATTCAAGAGCAATTCATTTCAGGTGGATGAACAGGGTACTCTTGATGTTATTTGAGAAAGGACTTGAAGGATAGATAATATTTAGACATGTTAAGTTTTAGGCTGAGAGATAGCAAGAAAAAAGGTCAGGATGTTGAGAAATATAGAAGATACATACAACGTAATCAAAGCTACGCTTTATTAATCAGCTAAGTGTGTGGTTAAGAAAGGAGGATATTGGAGGCAGAGAAACTTTTTAGAAGATTCTTGGAACACTTCAGGTGCAAACAAATGCCTGAACTAAGACAGAAGTAGTAGGAAAGGAAAAGACTTTCGAAACAGAATCAATGAGACAACATTGAGTAGAAGTGGTCATGAGATCACATTGTGATGATGGGGATTGATAGGGGTTGAAGTCATAGTTCTCGTCTTTCAGAGAAACCATTAGTTGGGGAGTTAGGCCATTCGCGAAACCAAGTAATAATACTAGCAGGGATTCCTCTAGCATAAATGGCAACTTCATGCAAATTAGAAAAGGGAGTCCCCTCTGTGTAGACCAGGTGGATTACCAGTTGGATTTCAGCTGCTACTCATGTATAGTTGTCCTCAGCTGCATATTTATCCCTAGGAGTCCTGGGCATGATTGTTCTTGGGGGGTGCCAAATGAGAGGTTCAAACAGTAGTTTGATAAAGGAGGCAGAACTTTAATGCTTGAAAAAAGGGCAGAATTTAGGTCATTTGAAAGGAGCCTAGAGGGAAACATTCTAAGCAGAAAAAATCTACATGTGCAGGAGGTAGGACCATTCCTAGTCTATTTTGGGGTACGTGAGTATGTGTGTGTCTGTATGTGTTATATGTTATATAAACACACAGGTTACATGTGTGGGTAGGTATAGTTATATAAGGCATGGCTGAGGGATCTGTTACTATGCGGTCAAGTGTTGTAATGAAACAGTTTTATGTCTACTGATAAAACTTCAGTAATTGGTCTCCTTACTCTTGTCAAGAGATGTATACAGTAATAAATGATTAATAAATCCATGTATGGGATCTTTCCCTAGTAATACCAGGGTTTTACAACTACTTTAGAAAATAGCTATAAAATAGTTATAACTACTTTAGATTTCTCACTTGTGTGGGATTCCAGGGGGCCTCTGCAAATGCAGTGTAGAGAAGTAGGTCAGATTGGTTGCATGCATATCTAACAGAAATTTGTCTTTTGCCTAGTATGTGAAATAGATTCTGTTGTTTGGTTTTCATCATTCACTCCCTAGAAATTGATTGTCTCCTATTTGTTTTCTTAAATAGAGAATTTACCAAAACAATTAAGCGTCCATTTGGAGTGAAGTATAATCCATATACACGGAGTATTCAGATCCTGAAAGACACCAAGAGCATAACCAGTGTCATGAATGAGCTGCAGCATGATCTCGATGTTGTCAGTGATGCCCTTGCTAAGGTCAGCAGGAAGCCAAGTATCTAACAGTAGCCAGTCATCCGGGAACATTTGAGCATCAACTCGGAGGCCTCTGGGTCATCTCTTGCTTTTCTTGAAAACCTGATCCTGGAGGGACAACATCTTCTGGCCAAACAATATTATCGAATCCCACTCCTTAATGAATCGCTAGTCTTTGAAAAACCTGGATGTTCTATTTACCACTTATTTTTTTTTTTGTTTAGTTTTATTTTTTATTTTTTTTGGGAACAGCTTTAATGAGACAATTTATATACCATACAAGCCACTGACCACCCATTTTTAATAGAGAAGTTGTTTGACCCAATAAATAGATCTAATCTCAGCCTAACTCTATTTTCCCCAATCATCCTTGAGTAAAATGACCCTTTATGATCGCTTAGAATACCTTGAGGAGTATTATGGTGCTGACTCATATTGTTACCTGAGATTCCCTTATTTCTAAAGTATCTGTTACTTATTGCTGAATTTGTGCCAAGCTCAATCACATTCACACTAAAATTTAACAGGAGACCCAGCTGTCTTTGTTGCCAGCATGAGCAAAAGTACAGAGGCCTTTGCACGTGGAGGATACCTAGTAAAGAGCAAGTAGTCTAGTTTCAAGTGTAGTATCTTGTAGGGAAATGGGAGTAACTAAGCCTGGAAAGGTTGAATCGGGCGTAATCATTAAGACTAGGCTAAGAATTTGAGACTTTATTTTTTAGGCATTAGGGAGCCCCTTCCCAAGTGACTGTCTTCCTTGAAACTTTGTTTTCTTTCAATGACATCACATGATACTGGTTTTATTCTAAACTATCTATCCTACTCATGGGTCCAAGGGAAACTTAGTGGAGATGCAACTTGCATGAGGCTGTACTCAGACATGTGGTCCTAGGTATTATAATGGGATCGTCCCCAGATTAACAGGAAGCATTGTTATCAAAGGCAAAGTTCAAACTGAGATAGGTAAGAGAAGCACAAAGCAAAAGATAGAAAAACAGTGCTGAGTACTTTATTTGTAAGGTATAAGGTGAGGCCATAAACAGAAAGGCATGCAATGAGAGTAGAGGCTGCAGAAAAGGGGAGGAAATAGAATGTCAGAAGGTCAAGAAGAGTGGTTTAGGACTGAGACTGTAAGTAATGCAATGATTGAAAGGAATGGTTTTTATGCAGAGTCAGCTGTGTAGCACAGGGAGTAAGCAGTCCTGTTATAAATGGGTGAAGCTGAACTCCAAAATACAAGCCTATGTCTCTTTAATTGGTCCCTTTCCTCCCTCTAGTCACTAAATGAAGATGTTCTTCAAGTTTCTGTCTTTGCACTTCTACTCTTTTTGCCATCACTTCATGGGGAATGTCACCCAGATACATGACTTCAGTTCTTATTTTGAATGACTCTTCTATTTGCAGTTATAACCCTGACATCTTTCTTGAATTTTTTTGCCCCTTAATTCCAACTAACTCCTGGATGTCTATGTAGATGTCTCATAATTAAGGCCAATGCTGTATAACTTCATGTGGCACCATCCACATAGAATGAATAGACGTTGTTCAATATGGCAGCCCTGTCAAACATCTCAAATTGAACAGGTCTATAAAGGGACTCAGAATCACTTGAATATCACAGTCCATCAGCTTCCTCTCCCAGTAATTTAATTTCCATTAATGGTATATTAAACATCATATTTTCAATCATTTTCATGTTTAGTCAGCTACTTAAAAATAGGCTTTTTTTCACATAAATAAATCATATACCATTTAACATGTTTTATTTCAACAGACTACTAGATCTTTTAGTACTTCTTTGTCCTCAAAATAAATTATTAAAAAACTTTGTATTTCATGTCATATTATATAAGAAATATAATTTTGAGAATAATTCATGCTGTTTTAAATTTTTACATTGTACATTTTAATAGCTAATCAACTCTTAAGTGTATATTTGATGGTAAATAGATGCTAGCTAATCTGGAATTATTTGAAATATTGATGATCTGATTTATAGTTTGGTTCCAAGGAAATCTTTTGTAAGCAAATCATAATAGATAGCAAATCTTAGAACATGTAGAAAAAAAGAAATTAAAAAATAGATAGCATATAACACAAATTATGCATACTATATGTGGTTATTTTGACAACTTTGATAATGGTGAAGAATCATACTTACTGAATTTTGAAATGAAGATGTTTATTTAAAATCACTGTATGACTAAAGCACATGAGAATAAATGTTAAAGGCACAGCCTTATAATTCACAACTTTAGAAACATGGAAATTTTTTTTTTTTTTTTTTTAAGATATAGTCGCCCAGGCTGGGGAGTGCAGTGGTGCAGTCTCGGCTCACTGCAAGCTCTGCCTCCCGGGTTCACGCCATTCTCCTGCCTCAGCCTCCTGAGTAGCTGGAACTACAGGCGCCTGCCACCACGTCTGGCTAATTTTTTTGTATTTTTAGTAGAGACGAGGTTTCACCATGTTAGCCAGGATGGTCTTGATCTCCTGACCTCATGATCTGCCTGCCTCGACCTCCCAAAGTGGTGGAATTACAGGTGTGAGCCACTGCACCTGGCCAAACAATGGAAATTTTTAATGATGGATTTCAGTTCTTCTCACCTCTGGGTATTTGTAATATTTGGTAAATCAGGAGTCCTGAAAGTCTTAGAATTTTCATGCATTTTAAATATATGTCTTCAAAGCACCTAGGAATATGTAAATAGTTACCCAAATGTGAGAACAGAATTGAACTAAAAGCTTCATATATATATATATATATATATATATATATATATATATTTTTTTTTTTTGAGACAGAGTCTCACTCTATTGCCCAGGCTGGAGTGCAGTTGCATGATTTCAGCTCGCTGCAACCTGGGATTGCAGCCGTGCTTCACCATGTCCGGCTAATTTTTGTTTTTTTAATAGAGATGGGGTTTCACCATGTTGGCCAGGCTGGTCTTGAACTTCTGACCTCAGATGATCTACCCACCTTGTCCTCCCAAAGTGCTGGGATTGCAAGCGTGAGCCACCATGCCCAGCCGGTTAATAATTCTTAATCAGTGAATCACTGTTCAAAGACATAGTTAATATCCTCATGACTTTTTAAGGACACTCAAAAGCTGACCTTCAGAATGCCTACATTTCTTTACCTACATATTTTGCCATTTGGAGTTATACAAGTAGTAATGACACACCAAAATGTACATAGTTATTGCTAGTTTTTAAGTTGGCTTCCAAATTCAAAAAAGAAAAAAATCCTGAATTCTCTAAGGGAATATATGATAGAGTCCATATATTAATTCATAGGAAGTGTTTAAGGTACTATGGTCTATTTTGGTCTAATCTTTGTTTTACTATGTAATATACATTTATGATTTACAAGTTTGTTATTCAGTGAGATAATAAATGAACACAAAATTTATGTTCTCAACCAATATTTACTTTTTCCCAAACATACGTTAAAAATTGATTTAAACTTATATTAGCAATTTTATTAGTTTAGGAAAACCATTATATCTTATACTTCTTAAAAAGCCTATGGATATCAGATAGAAGCCAAACACATCTGGAACCTGGTAACCACTCTTCAGAGTTCTTGGTAGAGTCTCAGTGTTATGTTCCTGTCAACGAAAAGAGTCAAACACACTAAAGTATTTGAAGAGATTTATTCTGAGCCAAATATGAGTGACCATGGCCCATGACACAGCCCTTAGGAGACCCTGAGAACATGTGCCCAAGGTGGTCAGTGTGCAGGTTGGTTTTATACATTTTAGGGAGACATGAGACTTCAGTCAAATATATTTATAAGGTACATTGGCTCAGTGCAGAAAGCTGGGATAATTCAAAGTGTTGGGTGGAAGACTTCCAGATTATAGGTAGATTTAAAATTTTTCTGATTGGCAATTAATAGAAAGGAATGTCTGGGTTGCTGTATGAGTTTGCGGAGACCAGTTTTATCATGCAGGTGAAGCCTCCAGATGGCAGGCTTCCAAGAGAATAGACTGTCAATTTTTCTTATCAGACTTAAGGTCTGTGTTGATATTAATGCTGGAGAGGTATAAAGAGGCATGTGTGTCACCCCCACTTCCAGTCATGGCCTGAATCAGCCTTTCAGGTTACATTTTAGAGTGCCCTGGCCTAGAAGAAAGTCCATTCAGATGGTTGGGGGGCCTTAGAATTTTATTTTTGGTTTACACTCCTCATCTGTAAAATGCACTAAGTCTACTACACTGGATTATTAGAGAAGTTATGCTGCAAGAGGACTTTGCAAAAAAAAAAAAAAAAAAAAACCAAAACCAAAAAAACCCACCTCATTTTCCACATATAAAGAATTATTGATACAGTCACTCTCTTAACAGATATTCCCCCTTAGCTTCTGGATGATTTTATCTTCCACAAGAGGGGATTAATTTTTGCTTCTAGTAGGCAGTATATAATGGCTTGGTAAAGTCTTACTCCAGTTAGGGATTGAGCCAAAGAGAAGTTGAGCTTCAGTCTTTGTGAGGGCTGGTCTATTTCCAGTTCACCTTGACTTTTAGGGTGTAGCCCTTTAGGGATCTCAAGAGAAAACTATGAGTGTGTACCAGGGCTTCTCCTTGGGGGCGCTGGACTCCCACTTTTGTCCCCTTCTTCATGTCCACCATTCCCTCCTCCCATCCCTACCCTATGAGATTGCTAAAGGTACTGCTCAGCTTCTTGGTTGTTGATTTCAGCCAAGATTCTTAGCCTCCAAGACATTGCTTAGTAATTAGCAAGTGCTTCAAGGAGAAAAGTAGTGCCAAATATAATCTCTCAGCTTTCAGATCTTGGCCCTTCAAGTTCTTGCTGCTTTGATAGCTCTCCAATGACTTGAAATAGATTTTAAAAATATTTTCTGTCAAATTTTCTAGTTGTTTTTTTGTGAGAGAAAAGGTTTGCAGCTAGCTAATCTTCCTTTATCAAAAGTAGAAAACTGACCTTGAAGTAAATAACTTCTTTGAGCCTCAGTTTTCTCATCTATAAAACAATGATCCTGGCCAGGCAAGGTGGCTCACACCTGTAGCCCTAGTTACTTGGGAGGCTGAGGCAGGAGGATCACTTGATCCCAGGAGGTAGAGGCTGCCTGGGACTCCTCCAGGGTTGGGGAGATGTAGAGGGGAGGAGAGGTAAGGAGGAGAAAAGTTCTTTTTGGTCTGATACTGTTGTGAGTTGGCATCAGTGTTTTCTGTACTTGGTATTTCATGCTGACATTTTCTTGTGGGCGTTTTGGAAGACCTTCCTATCTTCTTATTTCTTGGGATTTCTTGATGTGGGTAAATGTATCTCTGTGGGCTGTTAAATTCATTTCCTTCACCCTCAAGGAATCTAGTGATTGACTCTCCTGTGGGTGTCACTTCACCCTTCCAGAAATTCTCTTGGACAAGTTCTAAGACCATCCCCCAGCCAGTTTGTTCATGTATGGGAAATGGACAGTTTTTATTTTGAAAAACTCTGGGTGTGAAAGACCTCCCGAAAGCATCAGTTTGTCTTTGCTCAGCTATTAGAGCAGATACCCAGCCACAAGCCCTTGTATTTTTCAGAACAGATTGGACAGAAGCCTGTCTGGCTCCTAATCTGGACGGATGCATACCAAGCTCTCTCAGGGACCCAGCTAAACTAACTTTCCTTAGACATGAGATGGGTGAGACCCACACCACATTGATAATTGTGGTCACATATCCTACTAGAATTTTCTCTGGTCTCTCAACCTTTTTTGTAGACTGAAAGTCATACACTGGTTTTTAGACAGTTGCTTTGCAGTCCTGCTTTGGTGGTCTTGCACCTTACTTTATGATATAGGAGTAACCGGCATTTGTTGCTCAGCCAAAACTTGTTGCAGGAAGTCAGGGACCCCAAACGGAGGGACCGGCTGTAGCTGTAGCAGAGGAGCATAAATTGTGAAGATTTCATGGACATTTATCCGTTCCCAAATAATACTCTTATAATTTCTTACACCTGTCTTACCTTAATCTCTTAATCCTGTTGTCTTCGTAAGCTGAGGATGTACGTCACCTCAGGATCACTATGACAATTGTGTTAACTGAACAAATTGATTGTAAAACATATGTGTTTGAACAATATGAAATCAGTGCACCTTGAAAAAGAACAGAATAACAGTGATTTTCAGGGAACAAGGGAAGACAACCATAAGGTCTGACTGCCCATAGGGTTGGGCAAAATAGAGCCATATTTTTCTTCTTGCAGAGAGCCTGTAAATGGACATGCAAGTAGGGAAGATACCGCTAAATTCTTTTCCTAGCAAGGAATATTAATAATTAATACCCTGGGGAAGGAATGTATTCCTGGGGGGAGGTCTACAAATGACCACTCTGGGAATGTCTGTCTTATGCGGTTGCAATAAGAACTGAGATACGCCCTGGTCTCCAGCAGTAACCTCAGGCTTACTAGGGTGGGGAAAAACCCCATCCTGGTAAATTTGAGGTCTGACTGGTTCTCTGCTCTCGAACCCTGTTTTCTGTTAAGAGGTTTATCAAGACAACACGTGCACCCCTGAACATAGACGCTTATCAGTAATTCTGCTTTTGCCCTTTGCCTTGTGATCTTTGCTTTTGCCCTTTGCCTTGTGATCTTTGTTGGACCCTTATCGGGAGTTTCTGATTTTGCTCGTCCTGTTTCCTCAGAAGCATTTGACCTTTGTTCTCCTTTTTGCCCTTTGAAGCATGTGATCTTTGTGACCTACTCCCTGTTCACACACCTCCTCCCCTTTTGAAATCCTTAATAAAAACCTGCTGGTTTTGCAGCTGGCGGGGGGGGGGGGGGGGGGGGGGGGTGGGGGGGGTGGGGGGGGGGTGGGGGGGTGGGGGGGGTGGGGGGTGGGGGGGTGGGGGGGTGCATCACGGTCCTACCGATATGTGACGTCACCCCCAGTGGCCCAGCTGTAAAATTCCTCTCTTTGTACTCTTTCTCTTTATTTCTCAGCTGGCCAACACTTGTGGAAAATAGAAAGAACCTATGTTGAAATATTGGGGGCGGGTTCCCCTGATAAAAACTGAGTGGGGACGAGTCCCATTTACATCTTGTTACACATGCTAGCAAGAAATGGTCAGCACAAAAAAGCCCACTCATAAGACAGTCAGCAAGCATGGTATAGCTCCTGCACATTCAGATCCCTAGAGAATGAAGAGCTGTTTTATCTCTCCAAAGTTGGCATTTTTCTTGGTATGGTCATGGACATTCTCCAGATGCCACACGTTGGAGAGATAAAGGTGAGGGCTGCCCTCAAGTGGTCTTACAGGCAGAAATTCCTAAGAGTAGATAGAGTGAAAGAACAGGAAAGAACAGTGTAAGAGCTCACTAACACACTTCCCAGAAGCCCAGGCGTGAAGGGCGGTGAGTGCTGGAGGTCCGTGTCAGCAGAGGGGCCAAGTGCTATCGAATGTGGATGAACATCTTTAATGTGACCCCATGTGTTCTGTATTCCTGATACGCAGTGCCATATTTTCCTTCAGATAAATTGAACTTAACTCCCACCAGCAACACGACGCTGTCTGAGAAAAGCCATTTTATATGGAAATGTTCGTTGGGTGACGATTGTCCAGTACTATTAATAGAATGAGCTCAGGGCCATTCCCGGAGTGCCGAGGCTGCCCCGGCAGGAGTCCATGCTAACCAGCCTCCCCCATTCAGCGTCGCCAGGCGCGGGTTCCCGCTCCGTGCCAGGTGCAGAGGGCGACACTGGCGACGTGCCACTCCACTCGCCTCCCAAGGCGCCCCCTCAGACGTTTGCGAACGCACATCAAAGCGGGCTCAAGACAATTGCTCCTGAGATGCCCGGCAGGACCCTGCCCTACCCGTCAGGCTCCATTTCTTGTTCCCGCAAATGGTGATGCCATCCCTGCCCTGTCAGCCCCTCTGGGCTGTCGTAGGCCTCCAAGGAGACAAAAACACGAAGGAGCTTTGTGAACTGTGGCGCGCAGTGCACCTGCATGAAACATGAAATTATGACTAAAAATAAAGACTACGAGGGGGAGGAGCGAGAGGCTGAGAGGCCCAGCGCGACAGGAGGCTGCGGGCGGAGACGCTGCGAGCGCCGCCGGGGCGGGCTGACTGGGAGGCGGCTCCGGGTTTGTCATCCGGCCCCGCCCACCACTGGTCCCCAAAGGCCCGAGGGCGCGTCCGCACCCCCTCTCCTGGCCCGCGGGCCCCTTCCCACAACAGATCCCTCCCCGCGCCCTCCCCATCCGCGATCCCGGTCCCGCCCCTGAGTCCGGGCTCCCGCGCCCATCCCTCCCTGGCAGGCCCCGCCCTCGTGCGGTCCCTCCCGGAAGCGCCGGCAGAGCTACCTCGCATGGAGCGCGAGCCCAGCGCCTCGGAGGCCGCCCCCGCGGCGGCCGTGCTCTTCGCCTGGGTACGTGACTCCGCCCCCGAGCCAGGGCCAGCTGAGGGGCGCCGAGACGTGGGAGCTCCTGGCCGCGGCTTGGGCGGTTCAGGGGCTGGGTGGCCGAGGTCCGAGCCGGGCTCTGGGTTGGAGGATCCTGAGCTGGGAGCAGGGGAGGAGCGGGCGGGGAGGGAAGGGTCTTTGCGGTCGACTTAGGGGCCTGCCGGCTGGCGGGGCCGGAGCCGGAGGGGCTGTGGCGCTGCGGGAAGAACCTGCCTGGGGCAGAGCGTCTGGTTCCGCGAGAGCCCTCCAGCCTGCATAGCGCCTGGAAGACAGCGCGAAGGGCTCGGTGGAGAGGATCGCCCTGTCCCAGAGCCCCATGGGGCCACCTGTGCCCCCCACCCTCCTGATGCCTGGAGGAGGGAGGCCGTGTCCCAGCCTGGCGAGCGCATCCTTGGGATGTGAGGCCTGCGGTGTTTGGCTGCGTACAAGGCACAAACCCTACCAATTTGCTGATACTCTGCTGTGACCGGTTCTTGCCTGTCTTGGGGGAGTTGGGCTGCTGTTGGTTTGACGGGAGCATTGGGAGAGACAGGGTCATCTTGATGTGTGTTTGGGAGACAGGAGGTTTCGTGCACAGGAGCGTGGCAGGTGGCCGACCAGCATGCACAGGAACGAGCAGTCGCTGCATCTTGTGCTTCTTCATAGCACGTATCACAGTTTTAATGAGGTGTATAATTTATTATTAACGTCAGTCTCTCTGGCTAGAAAGTAAGTGTGGTGAGACTGGGTGCTGTGCCTGTCTTGTTCACAGTGTCTCTCTTGGTGTCTGGCACATTGTAGGTCCCCAGTAAATACTTGTTGACGAATGAATGAACGAGTATCTGTGTGCCTACCCATGTGCTGGTGTTGGGGAAATACACATGAGTGAAATACACATGAGTGAGAGACTTCCAGTTCTTGTGTTGGGTGAGCAAAAGTATAACCTGCATTGCTGTTAAAATCAGTATTAATTGACCATTTTTAAAAGAAGTAATGATCAGTACAAGGCGGCACTTGTTGAATGTGGTGCTGCAGTTTGGCAGGAGGGAGAGCATGGCCTGCGGTAGTCTGGCTGGCTGGGCGTCTTTGAGGTGGCCCGGGAGCTGGGGGTGGAGTTGGGGATTGAATGTGTGCTGTCTCTGGCTTTTTCCAGGCAGGAGACTGGCGTCTGTGTGGACAGAGGAAACATCAGGCAGAAACAACCTTTAATATTCGGCCTTGTCTGTACTGAAACAATATGTCTGTAAAATATGTTTAATAGGTTGTTGACACCCTTCTGCTGTGTTCGGAGAACTGGTGGTGTGTTTTTGCTGCTGCATAATCTGAAACTGTGGGGGTGTGTTGGTCGGCTAGGGCTACCATAACAAAATACCACACAACAGAGGCTTAAACAATAGAAATTTATTTTCTCACAGTTCCAGAGGCTGGAAGGCCAATATCAAGGTGTGAGTAGGTTTGGTTTCTCCCAAGGCCTCTCTCTGGCTTGCAGATGTCCGCCTTCTCACTGTGTCCTCACGTGACTTTTTTCACTGTGTCCTCACATGGCCTTTTCTGTGTGTGTTAGCATCCCTGGTGTCTCTTCTTTTAAGGACACCAGTTATATTGGATTAGGGCCCCACCCTTATGACCTCATTTAACCTTAATTGCCCCTTTGAAGGCCCTCTCTCCAAATACAGTAAGGTACTAAAGGTTAAGGCTTCAACATGTAAATTTTGGGGGAATAAAGTTCGGTTCACAGTTACCTTGTTAGGGGTGTGTGTGTGTGTGTGTGTGTGCGCGCGCGCGCATCCATGCATGTGCACGTGTGATATGTCTGGAGTGTTTGTAAGGAAGAATGGCGAACAACAGTCGTAATAGGTTGTGTTAAATTTCCCATCGTCTTGCTTTATCCTGGATTTAGGGCCTCTCCCAGCATTACAAAAATTGGTACCATAATTTGAACCTCAGAGTGCCCATGTGTCATATTACTTTTCTCCCAGGTGTTCAGCAGCCTTGCACCCCTGGTAATGGGACAGCCACGGAGATCTCAGGGCTGATCAAGAAATACTGTGCATGTATACTCTATATTCCCCTTCATGCTGAGCGACAGTCTTTCATAGGGTCTTACGTTCATTCACCATATAAATGCATGTACATCTTCTTCGGGCCAGCACAGTTTCAGATGCAGGGGAAACAGCAGTGAGCAAAGCAGAGTTCCTGCCCTCCTGGAGTTTAGTTTCTAGCAGGGGAGGTGTACAGTAAACAAGTAGACATATATAATGTAACATCAAGAAGTGGCATGAAGAAAAATAAAGCAGAAAATGAGTGATATGGGGATGCTATTTTAGATAAGGTCATACAGTTAACCACCTGCCAGGTAAGCTCTGGGCTGGTTCACTGTATGTTCTTTTTTTATTTTTTCTTAGAGACACAGTAAGGTATAGTAAAAGGTACAGGGCATCAGACTTTTTGCCTATCCAGATGTAACTATGGAAAGTTACTTAACCTCTCTGAGCTTTAGTTTCTTCCTCTGTGAAATGGGAGTAATAATGTCCTTCTTAGTTGTGAGGATTAAAGGTGAATGCACAGTATGGAGAGAAGCACTCAGTAATTGGTAGCTAATAATTGCCCCATGTGGGCTCCTGGGACTTATGCCCCTGCTATGGCTTACTCTTCTATCTTTGAGTTCTTGCAGCCCAGGATAGCTGTGAAATAGACTACAAGGGGAAGGATTATGTATGTATGTATGTATGTATGTATGTATGTAAGTATGTCTGTATGTATTTGTTGTAATTATTTTACATTACCTTTCCTCATTCAGGTGTCTTCAAAAACAAATACGTTTAAAATATTTTACTTCTCATCTCCAGGAAGAACCAGCTAGGAGTAGATACTTGAATAAATTATAAAGATTTCTGAAATCTTAGTAAGATTCTCTCTGCAGGTCCACAATCCCTTATCTTCAATTCTGAATACAAAAAGCTCTGAAAATCCAAAACTTACTGGACATAAGGCCCTTTATAGTATTTGGCTACTTCTTATGATTATTTGTACTTTTTAATGCAGAAATATTATTGTTTTGCTTATGGGCTGCTGTCCCTGGACCTTGCATCAGCATATATGACATGTGTACTGTATTACTTTTCTAAAAGCTGTAAAATTCTGAATCTGAAATACATCTGACTGTAAGCATTTCAGATAGGGATTATGGACCTTTTTTGTATAATGATAATAATAATAATAGACATATTGCCTGTCAAGGGGAAATCTGTCCCCTTACTGGAATCTCACCATGTGAATCTTGGAGTCACATAGCACTGAACTTGAAAAGGCCCTTAGAGATCATTGCCAACCTCTTTCACTGTATAAATGAAATAATGACGTGCCTTGCTTGAAGGCACATAATCCTTAGCCAACTTTGATTCCAGAGTCGTTGTCAGTTTTCCCATTATGGGTGTGGGGAGGAGGAACAAGAACTAATTCCAGGATGTTGCCCTCCCATTTTGATGCCAGTTTCTCCCTCATTTTTTTCTTTCCTTAACTTCCCTAGGTAGTTAGCTTTTATCAGAAGGAACCCCTGTGCTGTCTCCCAAAGGCAATACGTGGGGGCTGGAGCATAAGAAGGGAAAGATGAGGAATATCACTGGCTGAGTTGTGGGTGCTTAGGACTCTTCTCATATGGAAATCGTGGTGTTCTGAGGATGGGGCCTCCATCTAAATATGGGTTGCATATAACAGACGGTAAGAATGAGCCTAACAGGTCATTTCCTCTTTGGTCAGTTTCCCACTTGACAAAGGAAGGGTAAGATTTACATTCCCAAATGCTCCAAAGTCCTTCAGTGAGCGAATTATTATTATTTTTCTTTTCAGATTTTGGGGAAGGGATTTAAGGAGGGAAGAAAGGAGATGGGGTGAGAGTGTTTCTAAGTCTGAAACTCTGTCTGTCCTGAGCTGTCCCCATGATTACTCAGGGACAAGGGGAGACAGTTTTGGCCACAGCTCCAGAGACACAGATAACAAAGGAATGACCTTCATTTTTCTTCATGCTGGCCCCTGTAGGGGTCTGTGAGCAGCTTCTACTGGAACTTTGTTTGGATTCTGTGTCCATATTTATAATTTATTTGAAATGTGCTGGATAGTGTTCTCTTTTAGGGGCTGAAGTTCAGCTAGGGAAAGCAGTGAGGTGGCATGGGACATGGGTGTGGTGGGAGGGAGTAAGGAGAGATATGAGATACTTCTGCCAAGGACTCGAGGCTCAGAACTCTCTCTAGAGAAGACAAGGCCCCCCTCCTCAAGAGGCTGTCTTGTTCTCAGTCAGAAGAACCTTGATTTAGGATATGGCCTCTCTTTTCATGGCCACTCTAAGCGGAAGGGCTACTTTACCCTATTACCTCTAGAGGTTTGGGCTAGGCCAAGGACCTCATAGGACTCATGCCCCCCCAACCATGGCTGGCATTGCTGCTTTGCCTTCTAGGGCCTGAGGTAGAAAAAAGTGTGGGTTCTTCAGCTGCTGCAGGAGGCCAAGAGGCAGGGCATTTGTCCTTTGCCCCAGTAAATTCAGCCTGCCAGGGTACCTACCTAGGAACTTTCCTGGACGTGAATTTCCTCCACTATTATGGTCGTGAGTCTCTTACTAATGGTATTACAGATCAGGGGTCAGGAGATGGTGTTACATGTTGTTTTCTGGTGCTTGTTATTATATATTTGAATAAACAGTGCTGTGAGTATTTGCCATGAAGGAGCTAATTTTTTTTTTTAAGAATGAGCCTAAGAAATCTCATCTGTTGTAGGCTCTGAGAGATACGTCACGGTGAGAAAGATAGAGACAGGTAAATAGACATTGACAGTTGCGGTTCCCAAACTTTTTCATCTTTGGCTTGTTCATCCGTAGGGTGCAAATAGCTATGGGCAACTTGGCCTCGGCCATAAGGAAGATGTGCTGTTGCCCCAGCAACTGAATGACTTCTGTAAACCCAGGAGTGTCAGGAGGATCACAGGAGGAGGGGGCCACTCTGCAGTTGTCACAGGTAACTTCCTTCAAAAATCCCAGGAGTGTCAGGAGGATCACAGGAGGAGGGGGCCACTCTGCAGTTGTCACAGGTAACTTCCTTCAAAAGTAGATAGTCACTCATTTTCTTAGTTAGACATTTTCCCCTGGATGTGATATTGCCATTTTTCAGCCTTTTGTATTTTGCAGAGGAAAATAATGTATTTTTGTGAAACATTTTTGTGAAAGAGCCAAATTGCCATCAGAGGATCCTAGATTTTCAGGGTTAGAAGGACTTCAGAGATCTTCTTCTAGGCCACCTCTTTCCCTCACCGCCTCCATTATACAAATGAACTCAGAAAGGAACACTGATTGCTTAACATCACAAGGCAAATAAGTGGCAGGGTTACAATGTATATTTTACACCATAGGAGTTAGAAGTGTTTGTAATTAGATTGGATATTCCTTGAGAGCAAAAACTGTGCATTTCCCTTAATCTTCCCTTACTGTATCTAGGATAGCACTTAACAAGTAGTACAAGTGCTACAGTGTTGTAAAGGGGGGCATATTGCATCTGGTTAAGAACATGAGCTCTGGAATCAAATCTCTGGGTTCAGATCCTGGTTCTGTGATTTATTATCTATGTGGCCTTGGGCAAATAGCCACAGTTTCTGAATCTGTTACATGAGGATAATAATGGTGGGTGAAGAGAACCAGTGAGTTAGCAGGACTCCATTCTGACTGTCATGGGTCCTGGCTGCTTTTCCCTTTATGGACCCTTTTCTTTGTAAAGAAATAAAATTATATTTTACAACTGTGTTGGTATAAAGATGGATATTAATATAATCCACTCCAGATTTAGTGTTATATATGCATTGCTACTATATTATCTTTTTCTCATTTCAAAATAACTAAAAATTAAGCCACTCTATCGACCTCTGAAAGTGTTGTGGGCCCTAGACACTGTGCCTAAAGGATGAATCTGCCCTGCATAAAAAGCTGTTAAAACAGTACCTGGCACATTCTGAATGTTGAATAAATGTTAGCTTTTTGTTCCAGTAGATGCTCAGTTTGGTGATTGACCACTGCTCCAAGACTTGAAGTTTCTATGTAGGTATTAGTTTGAGGCCCTTGGCCTTGTGTTGTTTGGCTCCAGAATACATGAACATACACAACTTATTAACTTGGATGGGAAAAAAAGTTATTGGTCTGAGACTCCAAATAATTAGTGAAATCTTTTTGTTCATTTTGCAGTTGTGTTTTTCCCTGTGCATACTATCACTGATGCCTTTATATTTTGCAGATGGAGGAGACCTCTTTGTTTGTGGTCTGAACAAAGATGGGCAACTGGGGCTTGGTCACACAGAGGATATCCCATATTTTACCCCCTGCAAATCCCTCTTTGGCTGTCCCATCCAACAGGTGGCCTGTGGCTGGGATTTTACCATTATACTCACAGGTGAGTTCACTCCTAGGTAAATTTGTATCACCACAAAGGCTTTGGGTGAGAACAGTATGATGGTGGTGACTGCCGATTAAATGAAAGCGTCTTTGTGTTTAAAAAGCACACACAAGGCCCCGTGCGGTGGCTCACAATTGTAATTACAGCACTTTGGGAGGCCAAGGCGGGTGTATCACTTGAGGTCAGGAGTTCGAGACCACCCTGGCCAACATGGTAAAACCCCGTCTCTACTAAAAATACAAAAATTAGCCAGGTGTGGTACCCCATGCCTATAGTCCCAGCTACTCTATAGTCCCAGCTGTTTGGGAGGCTGAGGCAGGCGAATCACTTGAACCTGGGAGGTGGAGGTTGCAGTAAGCTGAGATGCACCATTGCACCCCAGCCTGAGCGACAGAGCAATACTCCATCTCAAAATAAATAAAAATAAATAAAAAGCACACACAAATTTTCCCTCTGGTTGTCAAGGAAAGTTGTGGACTACCTTTTCTAAGGAGAATTTAATGGTAAAGGAGACTGGGATTGGGGTGGAAAACTTTTGTCAGAGAGTAGGGAATAGACTAGATCACCTTTGCTGGCCATTTCCTGTCCCAAAAGTTCATGATAAGCTGCGTGCCTGGGGTAGCTGGCCAGTGGCCAGCAGTGGCAGCGAAGGGTTATTTGTGGGGAGTGTGGTAGGAGAATATGAGGCAATACTGGTTGTCAAAACAGTGATGGCAGCTTTTTCCCACTGTGGGATTTTTTTGTTTTTTAAATAATTGGTGTTGGGCAGATCTGTTTGGTCTTTGTAAAGCCAGGTAGCAGGATAGGATATGGCCAGAGGGTTATTAGAATAATGCGCTTGGGAACAGCCAGAAGTAGTTACTTTGTCAGCTGATGTCTGTTCCCTTGAAGCAATTTTGACCTCTCTGTTCAGCTTTGCTCTGTCTAGCTGGCCATTCTGGATTTAAAGGACCATCTGTGGTTTCTGACCAGGCTCCCTCTTTGCCACAGTCCTCCTGCAAGGGCATCTTCTGTCACTCTTCTGTCATAAACCCTTGTGGATTCTCCCAGACATAGCTCAGATCCCTAGCTTTTTAGCATTGGCCTTCTGTAACTGTTCCCTAGCTATCTTTGTGCCTTGTCTCTTATTCTCCACACTCCTCATACTTTTCTTTCTAGTCATACCAAGCAGTACTTGCTCTTCTGTCTGTCTGGACCAACCCCTCTTGTCTGTCTGATGGACTCAAATCCCAGCTTTAAAACCCTGCTCAAGTGTCACCATTCTCCTCTGTGGAGGGGTTCTGTAATATTTGTTGAATTTGATGGTAATTATTAGAATCTAAATAATAACTATCATTTATGAAGTGTTTATTGTGAGCCTGTGTTTTGGATTGTAAGAAGTTAGTAGATAATGCTCTTTCCTGCTCACATTTGGAGCCAGTTGTGAGAAAGGCAGAGAGAAGTCAGTAATGGAGATGAAAAACTATTGGCTTTTCACTGGCAAAGGCTAAATTGGAGGACGGGATTAATGATGAGGCCAGTGGTCCTAATATTCTTCTGGTCCAGACTTACCCCCAAATCTCTAGGCTTTCCCCACAGGGAAATGCTTCCTATGTGTCAGCCTAGAATGACTGACAGGGAGGTGCCAAGCCACACATGTCCTGTCCCATCTCCTAAACTCACCAGTTGGTTACATGACTGCTGTCTCCTAGAAAGCAGTGAGGATGGGGAAGGGCACAGAGAAAAGCTGGAGTGTTTTACTAATGGAAACTTTGTCACATGGAAGCATGAAAAGTGAGAAATTACTATCCTCCCATCCCAGTACTGGGCACTGAGTTAAGTGTTCTACACAGATAATCTGTTATTATTGAGGTAATAGAATAGATAGTCTGTGTAGAATGCTTAACCTGGTGCCCAGTGTTTTCATTCCCAGAGGAATAAAAGCAGGGAATATGGTCTGAATGCACTGAAGCATTTCCCCTCATCTGCTTTGCATCTCTCACCCTGCACCATTAAACCATTGGTCACAGACATCTTACTTCATAGATTTGCAAGTTAAGTATTTGTATTTTGCAGAAAACGGTCACGTTCTATCATGTGGATCCAACTCCTTTGGCCAGTTAGGAGTTCCTCATGGACCTCGAAGATGTGTGGTTCCCCAGGCCATTGAGGTGAGGACAGTTAATATTTAGCTCGCCCATGACCTGTTAAAGTGTTTCTGAGGTATTAACCTATCTCTCCCCAGAATAAAAGGCTGTCAGGATCCCTGAAAACCCATGGGGTAGGAGAATTCGAGTTGAAAAATAGGTCCTTCTGGGAAAAGTTAAGTTGGGAGGTAGACGTTGTGAATGAAAACCTCTGTTAGTTTTTATACACTTTATATGAAGTTTTGTGAAATAAAACAATAAAAGTAATACATCTCATAAGGGTATTAATGACATTTTACAGTTCTAAAATTAGTAATAATGGAAATTATGTTAGAAATAGGTCCAAATAGAAGTGATTTGTCAAAAGACACTAAGCTGGGCAAATGGTATAGGCCGGTGCCAGCCAGTAGAAATATAATGTGAGCTGTATATAATTTAAAATTTTCTGGCAGCCCTTTTAAAAAAAGAAACAGGTGAAATTAATTTTTAAAATAAAAGCATTATTGAACTATAATTCAGGTACCATAAAATTAACCCCCTTAAAATGTATATCCACAGAAATGAACAACCAATATCATTATCTTATTTTAGAACATTTTCATTACCACCAAAAGAAACTATATACTTAATAGCAGTCAATTCCTATTCTCCCCTCCCCTCAGCCCCTGGTGAGTACTAATATACTTTTTGTCTCTATGGATTTGCCTGTTCTGGGCATTTCATATAAATGAAATAATAAAATATGTGACCTGGCTAACCTTTTACTTCACTTGATGCTTTCAAGTTTTGTCCATGTTGTAGCATGTAGGTGAAATTAATTTTAATAACTTTTAAATTAATACAGTGTATCTACACTATTATCACTATTATTTCAGCATGTCATCAGTATAAAGTTATTTTTTGTTTTAATTTTTTTTTTTTTTTTTTTTTTTTGAGATGGAGTCTCGCTCTGTCGCCCAGGCTGGAGCACAGTGGCCGGATCTCAGCTCACTGCAAGCTCCGCCTCCCAAGTTTACGCCATTCTTCTGCCTCAGCCTCCCGAGTAGCTGGGACTACAGGCGCCCGCCACCTTGTCTGGCTAGTTTTTTGTATTTTTTTAGTAGAGACGGGGTTTCACTGTGCTAGCCAGGATGGTCTCGATCTCCTGACCTCGTGATCCGCCCATCTCGGCCTCCCAAAGTATTGGGATTACAGGCTTGAGCCACCGCGCCCAGCCTGTTTTTATTTTTATTTTTGAGGCAGAGTCTTGCTCTGTCACCCAGGCTGGAGTGCAGTGGTGCAATCTGGGCTCACTGCAGCCTCTGCCTCCCAGGTTCAAGCAGTTCCCTGCCTCGGCCTCCCGAATAGCTGAGATTACAGGTGCCTGACGCCATGCCCGGCTAATTCAGTGTAAAAATTATTAGCGAGATATTTTATACTGATTTTGTACTAAGGCTTTGAACTCTGGTATGCATTTTTTACTTACAATATGTCTCAGTTTAGTGTAATCACATTTCAAGTTTTCAAGAGCTATGTGTAGGTAGTGGCTACCATATTGGACAAAACAAGTGTTAAACAGGACTGTTGGCCCTAGTTCAGAGTTCTTTAATTCAGTGCATCATACTTAAAATTACCCCTTTTTGTGAAGTTTATATTGTAAGTGATCATAATAGGAATATAGAATTTTAAAAGAAATATGCGTGAATCAAAAATGAGTTTTACCACCTAAGTTGCCCTGCTCTGATCTAATTTTCCTAAACTCTGATTAGTAGTGGAGATGTTTTTTTCCCTGGAGAAAGCTTGGGTCCGCCCCTGCCAGCTTGCTGAACTCAGTTGCTGGTCTGTAGACTGTTATTTGGGGTCATCGTTCCCATGGTATGCACACAAGTCTAGGCTCTGTAGCCCCTGAAGGAAGTATTATAGCTCCCAATTGCAAATAGGTGGCCTGGTAAGCACCTACATATAAGTTATAATTAATTTAGCTTAATTATACTTTATATAATTAAGGAATAGAGGAATAATGGTTAAAATATGTTGAATGACAGAATCAGAAAGTAAAAACATTTTGACAGGTGATATTCTATGCAACAATGTGCCAAAGTGAAATTTAATGGAAATTCATGCATTTATTTAATGACAATCATTATGTGTAGGTACTATATTTAGGCAGTGGGAGCAAAGTTGAATAAGACCCGTCCTAGCAGTTGAGAGCTATAGTTTGGTAGGACATGATAGGCACATAAATACTTAAATGTAATACCATGTCAGAACTATGACAGATGCGTGTATATCCCCAAAGGAGGGAGTACTGAGCATCTAGGGGAAGGTGGGGTGAGAAGAGGCTTAAGCTAAGTCTCAAAAGTTAAATAGAAGTTTACCTGTCTTGGGATAGGAGGATGCTCAGAGTGGGTACAAAAGAAGAACATTCTAGGCAGAAGGAACCATGTAAGCAAAAGTGGAGCAGAATAAAACAGAAGAGTTTGAGATATAGTAAGTAGTGTAGTATGGTTGGAATATAAGGAAGAGGTGGGAGTTCCAGGGTAGAGTAGGTGGGAATGGGGCAATCAGGGTGGTTGTATGTGACACATGGTAAGAACAGCACGGTAGGGAGGTCAGATAGGGTAGTAGAAGATGGACTGAAGGAAGATTACTTAGGAAACTCTTGCTAACAATCCAAATGAGATGACTGTGGCTCAAACTAAAGCAGCAGCAGTTGGGATGGAGAGTAAGAGGTGGAGGTGAGTGGTGTTAGAGACTGAAGTCACATGTAAAGCCCTTCAGTTAGTTTTTTGGGGAAAAACAAAAGAAAAATATAAAGGATGATATGTTCAAATTGTATTAACACTAAGATTTGATCTTCCCGAAAGCTAATGTGATTGTGGACTCCATTGACAGAAGTATAGTTTTCAGAAGAAGGAAGGCTAGAGCTCAGTCCTTTCTGCCATTCAGCCTGCATCTGTGATGTCATGTTTTGTTGTGGATTTAGTGCTTAGGCCCTGGGCATAAAGGTATATAAGACTCAGGTCCTGCCCTTGAGAGTCCTAAAGTTTAGAAAGACACTGGGGACCTGTAAATAAACAAATGTGATAAACCTTAATGGGGTTAGAATGATGCTATAGAGTTGCTTTAAAAGAGAAATATTGAACAACTAGAGCATATTTATAGAAGTGAAGACCAGGAGGGGAAGGGAATTTGAAACCCAGTGATGGCTGATGAATGGGGGATATTTGCTTAAAGAAAAGATCTTCATTAGTTATCTATTGCTGTGTAACAAATTACTCCAAACCTTAGCAGCTTAAAACAGCAAACATTTATTATACCACAGTTTTGGAGAGTCAGGAATTTAGGAACAGCTTAGCTGGTCTCTCATGAAGTTGCAGTTGAGATGTTAGCTGGGTCTGCTTGCGGTCTCCGTGAACCTGTAAATAAACAAATGTGATAAAGCCCTAATGGTTGCATGTTCCTTGCCATGTGAACCTTTCTATTGGACTTTTCAGACATAGCATCTGGTTTCCGCCAGGAGTGATGAGAGACACAGAGATGCTAAGCAGGAAGCCTTAGTGCCTTTTTTTGCCTAGACTCTGAGTCACTCATTGCTTCTTTATTCTCTTTATTAAAAGCATGTCACTAAGTCCAGCCCACACAAGGGGAGGGGTATTAAGCTCCACATCTTGAAGGGAGGAGTAGCAAAGAATTTGAGGACCTATTTTTAAAACCACTACAAGATGTCTTAGGGAGGACATGACAACTGTCTTCAAATATTTGGAAAGCATTGTCAGGAGTTGCAGGCAGATAGATTTGGTTCCACCTAAAGAGATAAATGGAACTGTGCAAAGATGGAACAGGCATCTGGGGAAATGGTGATCCCTGTGTCACTGGGGGTAGGTGTTTGGCAGGAGTTGGATGACCACTTGGTGGGGTGTTGTTGGATGGGGATTGGACTAGATCAGGTTGGGAAACTTTGAACCCTTGGTAAATAAAGTCTTACTGGCACAGTCATGCTCATTCGTTTATGTATAGTCTAGAGCTGCTTTTATGTTACAATGGCAGAGCTGAGTAGTGTGACAGAAACTATGGCCTGTAAAACATTTACCAACTGTCCCTTTACAGAAAACATTTACTAACTCTTGGACTGGATGACCTTATAAGTGCCTTTCAGCCCTGAGAGTTGTTGTCATGTGGTGTTGTGATATGGCATTTTAAAAGATACATTTTTTTCTTTTAGGGATAAATATAGAGGTATTTATGGGTGGAAATGTTGGGGGAGTGGTTGCTTTAAACCAGTCAGACCCATAGTGAGGAGCGTACTGCATTGTATTTGGGTATAAATTATATACAATTTTGTAGATGGATGGTTCTGAGATCTAAATCCTTTTCTTTATTTTGACAGCTCCATAAAGAGAAGGTTGTTTGTATTGCTGCTGGACTGAGGCATGCATTAGCTGCTACAGGTGATCATTTTATCTTTATTTTTTATTTTTATTTTTAATATTTTTTAGAGATGGGGTCTAACCTGTTGCCCAGGCTGGAGTACAGTGGCTCGACCATAGCTCACTGTAGCCTTGAACTCCTGAGCCCAAGCTGTCTAACTCCCTTAGCCTCCTGAGTAGCTAGAACTATAGGTGCATACCACCATGCCCTGCTAATTTTTAAGATCTTTTTGTAGAGACAGGGTCTTGCTATGTTGCCCAGGCTGGTCTTGAATTTCTGGCCTCAAGCAGTCCTCCCACCTTGGCCTTCCAAAGTACTGGGATTACAAGTGTGAGCCACTGTGCCCAGCCTACCCCCTTTTTAAAAAATAGGTCTGTAATAAGAGGAAACTGAACTTTAGGGGACAAACCCTTTAGGGAATATTTCAAAGGGTCCTGCTATATTGTGGTTCTGATGAAAAGGAGAGAACATAAGGCAGAAGTCATGTGGGAAAGACATTAGCAGGTAGGGAGGAAGGAAATGAAGTTTTCTAGCTCTTTATGTGCTAGGTATGGTGCTAGGTGCTATTTGATTTGATTACTTTAATCCTCACAACCAGGAAGTGATGCGGGTTACATTTTACATGTGAAGAAACTGAGGCACAGAGTTAAAGTGCTTGTGTAAGCTTACACGGGGAGTAAGGTAGAGCTGGGATCAGAGGCTGGGATGGTTTGCATCCTAAGGCCCATATTCTTTGCAGGCAACTGCACTGCCTTCCTAATGGGTTTTAATGTTTATTAATTTAAAAGCTTTAAGTGAGCTTGTCTCCTGTACTGTGAGTGGGTGATGGGACTGACAGTCTGTATGTGAGAGGGACAGGGAGGTGGCATGTGGGAGAATGGTGACCCTTTTATCTCTCCCCTTTTCATTTTTTCTGCTCTTACTCCTTTTGAACTGAAGGACAGCACTAATTGGCTGTGGCAGCTGAGGCTCAAGTGCTTCGTGAGTCCAGTTGTGGAGTGGAGGAAGGAGAGAGGAGGTGAGGAAGAGCTCAATGCAGGACTGTGCTGATAGTCCTGAGCTTAGCATTGATTATACTTCAAAAAAAATTCAACTTTTTATTTTGAGATAATTGCAGATGCACATGAAGGTGCAAAAATAAAACAGACCTCGTGTATTCTTTTCCCAGTTTCCTCTAATGGTATCTTGCAAAACTATAGTACAATAACATAATGAGGATATTAACATTGATACAATCAAGACATAGAACAGTTCCGTTACCACAGGGATCCTTCCTGTTGCCCTTCTATAGCCATACCCATTTCTACCTGCCTATAACCACTTCTTAGCCCTAGGCTAAGCACTCTTCTGTTCTCCACCTCTATGATATTGTCATTTCAAAAATGTTATATGAATGGTATCATACAGTATATAACCTTTTGAGGTTGGCTTTTTTCACTCAACATAATTCCCTAGACGTTCATCCAAGTTGTGTATATCAGTAATTCATTCCTTTTCATGGCTGAGTAGTATTTGTTGGTATGGATGTACCACAGTACTAATCTGCTAGGGCTGCCATAACGAAATACCACAAACTGGGAGGCTTAAAGAACAGACATTTATTTTCTCATCATTCTGGAGGCTAAAAGTCTTAAGATTATTGTGTTGTCAGGATTGGTTTCTTTTGAGTTTTTTTTTTTTTTTTTTTTTTCCCTGGTCTGTAGGTGACCACTTTCTTACTTGGTTCTTGCGTGGCCTTTTTTGGTGTGCCTGTGGAGAGGGAGAGATCTCTGATGTCTCTTCCTCTTCTTGTAAGGACACCAGTCCTATTAGATTAAGGCCCTACTCATATGACCCCCTTAAACTTTTATTGCATTCCATAGCCCCTATCTGCAAATCTAATTACACTGGGCATTAGGGTTTCAACAACTGAATTTTAGGGGGATATAGTTCTTCCCATGCCTATATACACACACACACACACACACACACTTACACACACACGCACACATGCATATATATGTATTTTTAAGATAGGGTCCCCCTGTCTTATCCAGGCTGGGGTGCAGTGGTGTGTTCATGGTTCACTGCGACCTCAAATTTCTGGACTCAAGCAGTCCTCTTGGTTCAGCCTTCCAAGTAGCTGGGACTACAGATGTGTGCCACCACACTCTGCTAATTTTTACATTTTTATTCTTGTAGAGATGAGTGTTGGTATGTTGCCCAGACTCGTCTTGAACTCCCAGCCTCTGACGATCTTCCTGCCTTCTCCTCCCAAAGTGTTGGGATTACAATGTGTGAGCCTCTGTGCCCAGCCTGAATGAGGTCTACATATTGTAATTGGTTGATATGTATCACAAGTCTTTCTTTTTTTAAAAAATTATTTTTTTCTTAATTTTTTATAATGGTAAAATATACATAGTATAAGTTTATTATCTTAATCATTTTTAAGTATATTAAGTACATTCATATCATTATGCAATCATCACCACCATCCATTTCCAGAACTCTTGTCATCTTGCAAAATTGAAACTCTATACCCATTAAACAGTAACTCCCCACTCCCCATTCCACTGGCCTGTGGCAATCACTATTCTACTTGCTGTCTCTGTAGTTTTGACTACTGTAAGTCCCTCATTTAAGTGGAATCATACAGTATTTGTCTTTTTTGTGACTGGTGTATTTCACTTAGCATGATGTCCTCAAGGTTCATCCATGGAGTAGGATATATCAGCATTTAGGTCCTTTTTAAAGTGGATAATATTCCATTGTATGGATATATCACATTTTGTTTACCATTTATCTGTCAACGGACATTTGAGTTGTTTCCATGTTTTAGCTATTATGAATAATGCTGATATGAACGTGGGTGTACAAATATCTCTTCAAGATCCTCCTTTCAATTCTTTTGGATATATATTCGAAGTAAAATTATCAGTTCATATGGTAATTCTATTTTTAATTTTCTGAGGAACTACCATACTATTTTCCACAGAAGTTGTACCATTTTGTTTCCACCAGGAGTGCACGAGGTTCCAATTTTTCCAAAAACTCACCAACACTTGTTATTTTCTGTTTTTTTAAAATGGTAGCATCAAAATGTGTGTGAGGTGATATCTCTTTTCATTTTCCTAATGGTTAGCAATGTTGAGCATCTTTTCATGTTTTTACTGGACATGTGTGTATCTTCTTGGAGAAATGTCTATTCAAATTCTTTGCACTGCACCCTCCTTCCCTGCTTTTTTTTTGAGACCGCATCTTACTCTGTTGCCCAGGATAGAGTGCAGTGGCATGATCTTGGCTCACTGCAGCCTCCACCTCCCAGGCACAAGTGATCTTCCCACTTTAGCCTTCCAGGCAGCTGGGACTGCAGGTATTCGCCACCATGCTTGGCTAATTTTTAAATTGTTTTGTAGAAATGAGATCTCACTATATTGCCCAGGCTCTTCTCAAACTCCTGGGCTCAAACAGTCCTCCCATTTCAGCCTCCCAAAGTCCTGGGATTGCATCTTTGCCCATTTTTTAATTGAGTTGTTTCTTTTGGTTGTTGAGTTTTAGGAGTTCTTTATATATTCTGGATATTAATCTCCTGTCAGCTATTTGAAGTCTCTTATAATCTGTAAAGTTTTTCCTCTTTTTTTTTCCCTCTTGTAGTCAATTTGTTGAAGAGATAAGTTTTTGTTTCAACACTGTGCTTTGCTCACATTGTGTTCAGTGGTCATAGCTTATTTTTCACAAAACAGCCTTGTCTATTTACAGCCTAAAAAAGGACTGCTGTTTATAGGATACTCCCAAAGGAGCAGAACTTTAATGTTGCTGTTGGGTGATGGATCCTAGTTGCACACACCTGTCTGTAGACCAAATATCTAGAATTTCATCTTTGCCTTTATATGAGGTTCAGAACATAGGTACATGAATTAGATTCAGTGGGCATGAAAGTAAAAGGCCATTCCACTGAAATCATGGCTATTAAGAAGCTATCTTGCAGTCATAAGTATGTATTTACTTGGCAATTAGGAATATTTGAATTCATCTTGGTGTCGTGGAAAGGGCACTACATTAGGTGTTAGAAGAACTGAGTCCTGGCAGTTTCTCTGCTGTTACCTTCCTGCGTGGGCAGACAAATCACATCCTTTCTTCAGGGCCTCAGTTTTCTCATCTACTAAATGTGAGGAATGGACTTGATGATCTTCAAGGTTCTTTTTTTTTTTTTTTTGAGACGGAGTCTCGCTCTGTCGCCCAGGCTGGAGTGCAGTGGCCGGATCTCAGCTCACTGCAAGCTCCGCCTCCGGGGTTTACGCCATTCTCCTGCCTCAGCCTCCCAAGTAGCTGGGACTACAGGCGCCTGCCAACTCGCCCGGCTAGTTTTTGTATTTTTTAGTAGAGACGGGGTTTCGCCGTGTTAGCTAGGTTGGTCTCGATCTCCTGACCTCGCGATCCACCCGTCTCGGCCTCCCAAAGTGCTGGGATTACAGGCTTGAGCCACCGCGCCCGGCCCAAGGTTCTTTTTTGCTTTGTCTCGGGTCTGAGTTGTCTTTTCAAGTTAATCATGAATAAGGTGTCATTCCACTGATTTGACTCTGGAGGAGTGTCCCGGAACTTTTTATAGGAAGTTGTGTGGTATTGGAATTTACTTTGATGGTCTTAGTCTGCCCTGAAGACTGAATTTGTGATTGGCTTGGTGGTAATCCCTGGACCAGTTGCAGGACCTCTTGAAGCAATTGAGCTTCTCCATAACACTCGTATTAATTGAGAAAGAACTGGGAATTTCTCATAGCAGTGAGATTCAAAGAGCAATCTAGTCTTATCCTGATGTGCATCTTCTCTGCTTTCTCTTCCATTCTGTTGGGAAGCGAGTGGCATCGTGTTCCAGTGGGGGACTGGTTTGGCATCATGTGGACGACGGTTGTGCCCTGGGCAGACTCTTCCATTGTTTTTCACAGCAAAGGAACCAAGCAGAGTGACAGGTAAGATGCTTCTTTCTTTAGTCCTATATTTGTTCTTTGTCAGGAAGTAGAGACATAAACATGCAGAAAAGGATTAAATGGATTTTTGATTTTGTTATTTCTGGGTCTCTCTAACTTTCTCTATTGGTCTGTTAGTCTTGCTGGCAGTTTTTGTCAGCCCAGTAGAAGCAACTCTCTTTGCTGCCAGAGTTTGGAACCCATTGAGGCATAGATGCAAGTCAGGTAGGTGGAGATTGAAATGGTAACTCTAGGACTGTTAAAAGCTAGATTGGAAGACATGATTAGGGGTTTGAAGACAATGTATAGTCATAGTGAGCCTCTAATTCTGAATCTCAGATTGAATTTACCCACCAAGCACTGTGGTAGCTGTATAGAGTTGGTCCTGCTAAACTTAACACCTGACCAAGAGGACATGAGGACGTACCCTCTCTGCAGGCAGGCACACCCCAAAGAGGGAGCCCAGGAGGACCATGCCTTGCATGGCCAGTTCCTTCTCCCAAAAAGGAAGCAGGAGTGAGTGAGGATGTAGACAGAGGGGCCAGGAGTGTTACCACAGGGAAATCTTTCTATGCGAAAATACGAGGAGTAAGTAACGTGTTCTGCCCATAGGTCTGTTGGTCATTTGGTCTGTATTTTCTCCTTCCTTTTCTTCCCCCTACCCTTCTTCCCCTGTCTCTCTCTCTCGTTCTTTCTCTCTGCTCTCCTTGTGGGCCTTTCTCCTTCTGTATACTGTATCATGTCTCCATTCCCTCCTCTTCTCCCTTTTCTGTTTTCTCACTCTTTTACTTTGTGACCCAGTTTACCGAGGCTTGGCTGTAGGAAAAACTTGCATAGTAGACTTGTAGCTACTTTTCCTGTTGCCTGGAACAAATCAGGGATTTTTGAGGGTGGTGGGAAGGGGTGGGGGAAAAATAGGGAAGGATGGGTTGCAGTGGGAGTGATGTAATTGGGTGTTGAGATCATTCTGATTTTTCTAAGTCCTAGAGATGTTCTCTTTCAGCTAGAGGTGGACTTAGCTTCCCTGAAACCCATGGGTTGAGCTGGGGAGGGTACTCTTAGAAAGGAGAAGGAGCACTGGATGTGGGACAGGTAGTCCACTTCACATGACATTAGAAACATGTATAATGTAAACTTAGACTTCTCAAACATTTTTGTTTTCTTCATCAAGGTATTCACTTCTCCCCAGGCATATCCTGCCTTCTCATTTCTCTGTGCTTATGGGAAAACTGTTACGTCTGCCTGAAAAGCTTTTCCTTTGTGTTCCCGCTGGGAAAAATTCTAAGAATTTTTCTAGGCCTAGCTCAGATACACCTTTCTCAGTAAAGACCTTTTCTTTTCTAGCATTCACTGCATTAGCTTCACATGCATGGATAGCACAATATATTGTATTATTATGAATTGTCTGTATGTTTTCTCATATGCTAAAGATTATGAACTTTTAAAGGATGGAAACTGTGGGTCATTTTGCTCTGTATTTTAGCACAGGACCTGTTATTAGAGGGAAAAAATGTTTTTTATTTTATTTCATTTAAACAACCTGTTTGGCATCTGTTTGGGTGGGGCACAGCTTACATTCAGAGTTGGTTTGGGGGAATTCTCTGATGAGACATTAGAATGTACCATATGACCCAGCCATCCCACTACTGGGTATATATCCAAAGGATTATAAATCATGCTGCTATAAAGACACATGCACACGTATGTTTATTGCGGCACTATTCACAATAGCAAAGACTTGGAATCAACCCAAATGTCCATCTGTGACAGACTGGATTAAGAAAATGTGGCACATGTACACCATGGAATACTATGCAGCCATAAAAAAGGATGAATTTGCGTCCTTTGTAGGGACATGGATGCAGCTGGAAACCATCATTCTTAGCAAACTATCACAAGAACAGAAAACCAAACACCGCGTGTTCTCACCCATAGGTGGGAACTGAACAATGAGATCACTTGGACTCGGGAAGGGGAACATCACACATCGGGGCCTATCATGGGGAGGGGGGAGGGGGGAGGGATTGCATTGGGAGTTATACCTGATATAAATGACGAATTGATGGGTGCTGACGAGTTGATGGGTGCAGCACACCAACATGGCACAAGTATACATATGTAACAAACCTGCACGTTATGCACATGTACCCTAGAACTTAAAGTATAAAAAAAAAAAAAAAAGAATGGATCATCAACTTCCAGTCCTCAAAGTCTTTCACTTTTCATCCTCCACTACTTACCTCATTGCCAAAGGTTCTGGAGCTGGAACCCTGGCTGTCCCCTCCTCACCTGGACACTAGGGGCCCAGTACTTCCTCTCTGGTGAACGTGGGTGAAAACATCTGCTTTGTCCTGTATCATTCCAGAGGACACTTGAAGGTGTGAGGGCCATTTTATTACAACAGTTATTAATTAAAAAGAAGTGTCAGAAAAAAAAAGTTACAGAATAAGTCTGCATCTATCTGCATGCTAGACTGCATGTCATCACAGGCTAGCTCCACTTTTAGCAGTGTAATTAAGGAAGGAAAAATGCTGAATTTGGAGAAAGAAGCCCAGTTCAGAATCTGATTCTGACTGTGTGTTCTTAGGAGGCTTGGGGTTATTTAAGTGCCTGCATATGATGGCAGCTGAATGTATGAGATGTCATTGCTTCTAGACCCACTCAACCTCTGGAGTTAGGAATAGACACACACACACACACACACATGCACACACATTTTTACATACACACACCTATGTCTATTTTTCTGTCTCTACTAGAAATCATGAATTTACGCTGATTTTTCCAATTACTATCCAATATTACATGGTTGATTCTAGCCTTTCCCCTTTTCATATCTATACCTTTCCTCCCCTTTTTGATGGTGATGAATCTGGCTCCTTTATCCCGAATATATTTGCTTGATTGTTCAATCTCCTGGTGTGTTACCAGGCTCCCTACAATGCCAGCCATCTTCTTGGCCAGTGCTGCTGACTCAGGCCTGCCTGCACTGGCTGAGTGTCTACCACGCCCGGGTGGTGCTGACTGAATGTCCCCTCTCTGCCCAGTTCTTTCTGTTATAAATGTAATTCAGAAGAAAATTTTTTCTTTTGTAGGTCTAGAGAATTCTAAAGCAATGTGTGTACTTGCTGGCTCAGACCACTCAGCTTCATTAACAGGTGGGTACCAGCTCTTTCACGGTTTAACATGCCATCCAGGATTCTCTATGTGACTGCCTGAAGTGGTGATATTGAAATACAGAGGGAATGTCATAGACTTTGGAGCTAGAATTCTGATGCTACCGCTGGTATGCTCTTAGCCAAATTACTTTTCGTTTCTGAGACCGTCTTCTTGTCTATAAACGACTTTGTGGGTAGTTATGAGAATTAAATATAATACATGTAAATCATGAATAGCAAACATAGGCTCACTTCCATTTCATCTGAGTTTGCTTCCTTAACTACACAATAAAGATAATAATGTCTTCCTCTCAGGGTAATGGTGGTTGTCAAATCATATAATCAACAGTATATTTATATGTAACATATATGGATAACACAGTGTATTATATAATTATTCTTTGTAGTTTTCTCATATACCTACGATTAGGAGGGCAGAAGCTGCTGTCTTATCCATCTAATCTGTTTTGGTGTGTGTTACAACTGTCTAAGCTCTCTACGTGTGTATAATAAAGTAACCTGTTTTATCCATCTGTATCTTTCTAATCCATTTATCAATCTCCGTCTATCTATCTACTCTGTTTACCTATATATCTGTTTTATTTATCTTTAATCTTTGTATTTTAATATCTAATCTATGTATCTATATATCTTACTCTAGATATATAGTTTTGTGAATATTTTATATTGTTTTATATTTCTCTTATCTACTTCATCTCTTTGATCTATCTGTTTTTCTATCTTAACTGTTTTTTTATTCTACACTATATCTCTCTCTCTGGCTGCACATTCATCCTTCCATTTGAAACACCGAGCCAATACAGTATAAACTGTCTAGTGACTTTTCCTTCCAAGGCAATGCAGCATTTTCTTGAAAGTGACAGTAATCCTTTCTCTTTGGCCCACATTGCCCTGACCCCTGCTGGTAGACTGGAGACTATACATCTGAGAGATTTATAGTATTTTGTTTGGTAAGACCTCTCACAGAGTTGAATGTATTCTATTTTTTAAGCAAAGAGGAGGGACTTCCATACTTAGTGTTTTATGTGGAAATTCACGTGAGTCCATAATATATGTAAATTAATGGTGGTATGCATTCTTCGACATCAAATTTGCAATGCAGCCCAGCTGAGAAGTTATTTCAAGAGCACAGGAGCCCTAATATGAGAGTTTAAATGCTTTGCAAATTCTGAGCTGCAGATAATTTGTTATTTAATGAATTTAAAACAAACATCTAATAAAAAAGCACCTACTTTTAACTTATGTCTCACATCAGGTAGATTTGTATATTAATATTTGTTAAAAGTGTTGAGTTGAAATGAATGCCAACTATAAGGGACTCCACTGGGTATCTAGTTCCTCCCTTCCTTTTACAGAGGAAGGACTGGAGACCCTAGGGTGAGAAGTGATGTGTTCGTGCCCCACAGTCAATGAGGGATGGAGAAGGCATTCTTTTCTGAGAATAAAAGTAGACTATGAGGTGTTTCTGTTTTGTTCTGATTAATCTGAAATGACTGATGGTATGTAAACCTAGAGCCTGTCTAATTGTTTGTCAACATCAACTTCTTAAAAATTCTTGTTGGTAGTAAATTTAGTATTTCATATGTAGGGCACATTTATTATGGTGTTATTTATATAGAAATGTTGGATATTTTTATTAAGATGTAATTTATATATAATAAATTAAATTTCTTTTGAAGTATACAATTAAAGAATTTACATTTCATTTCAAGTATACAATTTAGTAATTTTTAGTATATTCACAAAGTGAAATGATTTTTGATATTTTGAAAATGAGCTAAAGATTGTGGAGATTAATAGCCCTGCTGGGCACTGTGGCTTACACCTGCAATTCCAGCACTTTGGAGGCTGAGGCATGTGGAATACTTGAGGTCAGGAGTTCAAGACCAGCCTGGCCAACATGGTGAAACCCCATCTCTACTAAAAAATTCAAAATTAGCTGAACATAGTGACATGTGCCTGTAATCCCAGCTACTTGGGAGGCTGAGATAGGAGAATCGCGTGAACCCGGGTGACGGAGGTTGCAGTGAGCCAAGATCGTACCACTGTACTCCAGCCTGGGTGACAGAGCAAGACTCTGTGTCAAAAATTAAAAAAAAGAAAGATTGATAGCCCTCTCTTTCTTCATGTAGTTCAAGCTGTTACACATTGGATTTTGTTCAATGCTCTTTAGATATTTTCTCTGGAGTGGTTGTAGATTATATAACTATTTGGCATTGCAGCAGAATTTAATTTTACCTGCTGAGGCAACAGCATAATGATCCTCATCTGGAAGACAGTTTGACTTTCAAAAAGATGGTTTAGAGCTACTAAGATAAGTGAAGTTGTTTACACAGGCTTCATCATCAGTGTCTTCTTTGTAGCTCACCAGTCCACTTAATGGATTGACACTTTGCCAAGGGGGCTTCTTTGCTATCTTCTAAGAGGTCTTCATACTTTGCATACCCTGATGAAGTCCAGGAGATTGACCTCTCTCTGGGAATGTAATACGCCAGATTCACTTCACAAAACTGCAGAATGTCAATGTTGCAGGGTCACCCGAGTGACAAAAAGGTTTCAGTGATTTACAGTCCCTCATCTTAGAGTTGAGGAAACAGACCTAGAATGTGAAGCGATGTGCCCAGTGTCAAACAGTGATTGGGTAGCAGATGGAACTTGAACTAGAGACTTCTGAACCTTAGTCTAATGCCCTTTAATGATACTGTTTGACTTTCCATCAGTTTTTTGGAATATACTAGACTGCCCTAGGGTAAGCAATACTATAAAGTTTTATTGGGAAGCTACAAAATGCAGTGAAAGCAGAAGACCTGACTTCTAGTCCCTATTTGACTCCTTATTAGCCATGTGATCCCTGAAAAGTAATTTAATATGTTCCAGCCTTGATTAATTTATGTTCTAGAACAGTGTTAATAGAAATATAATATGAGCCACAATTTCAAAAAATAAAAAGAAACAGGTGGGATTAATTTTAATAATATATCTACTTAACCTAGTATATCCAAAATATTATTTCAACATGTAACCCATATGAAATTATAATGAGCCCCACTCTTGTTTGCATGAAGTCTTTGCAGTCCATTGTGTGAGAGAGTAGCATTTCACTTACAATGTATCTCAGTTTGGACTAGCAACATCTCAAGTGTTTGATAGCCACATGTAGGTGGTGAACTACTGTATTGGATAGTACAGTTGTAGATCCTTAGATTATAAGGGTTGGAAAAGCTGAGGAGTCACAAACTGACAAGCCATAGGCTAAATTATAGCCCATGGCCTCATTTTGTATGGCTTTCATTTACAAAATATTTTTGAATGTGAATGCCTTTTAGACAGGCACGTACTCCCTGGCTTGCCATAGTCACCCGCCAGTCATTCTTGTTACTAGTGTCATCGGTCATATTGTGTGCCCTTCTACACCAACAGCCTTCCCTTCCAATTTTCAGCTGGTGAAACTAAGTCTTAGAGAGGAAGTGATTTGTCCAAGGTCAATAGCTAGTTAGCAGATCCAGGAATAGAAGCTAGAGTCACTTGACTCTGAATTTGCTCTCTTTCTGTTAAATCACAATGTCAGTCAGTCACTTTCCTGCTTGTATCACAGGATGATTGTGAGGTTAAAACAAGCTGAAGTGCTATCCAAATGCAATTCTATAGCATTATATTTTCTGCTGGACAGGGCATGCAGTGAAATAATCTTATGTTTAAAAAATTTAAGCTTAAATAATGTATCTTTGTTAACCTGTTATTTTGAAAGTTAAAGCATTTTTTTCATACAAAAGGTAGGATAGGCATATATTTTAAAAACGTAGAAAATAGAGAAACATGTCTCATGCACGTGGTAGATGTTGAATAAATATTTGTTGAATGAAAAAATGAAGAGGAAAACCACATTTTTTTTTTCCTTAAACTACTAAGAACATTTGGGCTTGTTTTTTATGTGTAGAATTTTAAAAAATCTTGTAATATGTTATTACACTGTACACAAATTTTGTATCCTGCTTGACTCCACTCAACGTTGTAATGTAAGTATAAAACGACTTCTTTTAACCACTTATTTTTTAGACTTCTGTTATTTTCCATCATTTTGGACTAATATTCCCTCACCTCTTTTGTTCCCCTTCTGCTTGTTTAAGATGCAGGAGAGGTGTATGTTTGGGGAAGCAACAAGCATGGGCAACTGGCTACTGAGGCTGCTTTCCTTCCTGTGCCGCAGAAAATAGAAGCACGTTGTTTCCAGAATGAAAAGGTCACTGCCGTCTGGAGTGGGTGGACACACCTGCTTGCTCAGACAGGTGAGACAGTAGCAGAGAACTTATGGTTGGTAAGAGCAGCTGGGGGACAGCTGTCTAAGCAGCTATGAGTGCTTGGGGTTAAGGCTTTTTATTGATGAAAGCTTAAAGATCAGAGATGGGGATACTGGGGTCTAGTTCTGCCATCAGCCAGATATGTGGCTTTTCCTCTCAGTGTCACAGGTTTCTACCCAAAAGGATAAGCCTGGGTTAAGTTAACTCCTTCCGGTCCTAAGAGCCCATGAGGTTTTGAGAAGGGATCCATTGCAGCAAGCATCACCCCGAAATTTGCCCAGCTTGTTGGGAAGTCCTTACTTTGTCATAGCTATTTGGATTTCTAAGTCTAAATTAAAAGCATCAGAAAATGTTAAGTGAAAGATAAATATCTCAAGATTCAGGTAGGAGCACTATTTTGATTCGTAGCTGGCGTGGTATTCTGATTTAAACTTTTGTGTTGACCGTAGTAAACGATGTGTATTGGTTCAGACATCTCATATATTCCCTCAAATGTTCTCACATCGTCCCATACAGCTTTTGGCATCTTTATCTTTTCCTGAGTCTTCATTTGTTTCTCATCTTTCCCTTAGGGTGGTTCTGCTTTCCTGGCCTTCATATTTTTGCCCCTGCCTGTTGATTTTCACAGAGTTCCCCAGCCAATTTGCAATTCCCAAGATCTGTTATCGTGTCAAAGTATTCTGAGCTTCAGGGGTTCTCAGGAGTCCCCTTGCCTACTCCTGTCCTGCTTGCTAGCTACACACACATCTCTAGACTCCCAAATACCTAGTGATTCTTATTTTCAGGAGTTTCTGGCTTTTGCAGGTTTTCAAGTCAGCTTCAGCTATCCTTGGTAAGTCACACATACTACACATTTCTATACACAAATGTAGACTTATGAGCAGTCATATCTATGATGCTTTTAATTGGTCTTTTAAAACATTTCATGATCATTTTGAAACAGTGGCCTGAATAACAAAGATGTATAATGACTTTCCATATTTTACCGCTTTAGAGGATGCTCTACGGAAAGTGTGTCATTCATTACGAGGACGGTCATCACTTTCCTCAAAGAGATTCAGATTGCTTGAAGATTGGGCTTATCTACAGAACCGTTTCCTAAAGAGACTCACTGAACATGGTAGCTGGGTTTTGTGTGTGTGTAATTGTTGGTATCTCTCTTTTGTTTCAGGTAATAAGCTCTGTGAAGGAAGCCACCAGATTAGTCTTGCTCACTTCTGTGTCTCCACTGCCTATCAGAGAATGTACTCATTTTCCTGCATCAAACTCTTTATAGTTAAAAGAGACTTCACATACACAAATGCATACAAGGCAGGGTAGATAGCTAGGATTTCTGACCTCTTTCCTGGGACTTAGATGTTCACGAACAGAAAGCTTGTTTGTCTTTTTGGATTCTGGTGTCCAACCAAGTAGGTTAATGTTTATTAGGCACCTATTGAGCAATGTGTTAAGCCTTGGGGAAATGGAGGAGAAAAGACATTGGCCATATCTTCCCACTAGAATATATGTAGATAGGTGTAAGTCTAAGAATTTAGAGATGGAAAACTTTATCATCCATCCATCGTACAAATGGTGAGGGTCTTTTTATGTACTGTGCCTTGTACTAGATGTAAGTCTCGCCCTTAACGAGTCCATTGTCCATTAGGGGTGATAGACCTATGATAAAATTTTACTACATTCCAGTATGAGATGTGCAATAGTAGAGCTAAGTACAAAGTGCAAAGATCTCTTAGAAATTAGCAGTCGTCTTGAGTGATTGGGTGTTCACAGGTAGGCGTTTCATGGTTAGTCAGTCTTCCAAGAGTTGCAGTACATTAAAATACACTTACTACCAAATGGTGGTGAATTTGGTTGAGTCTGTCAGTAAACCCTTTAACTAGTTAGGTAGTTGACTAATGAAAGACATAAAGATGTTGCTTCTTTGATTTTAGCTCTGAAGCATTATAACTGAGATGATTCCCACATCTGGGCCAGCAGCCCAGCCCTTGGGGTGGGAGATTGGAACCCATGTCTCTGACACTGTCTGAGTCACCCCAGCTCCTCTGGAGCTCAGCTTCAAGTTTCTGCCTCCTTTCAAGAGCATGATTTTTTGGTAACGTTTCAGCTATTTAATTAGCTTGTTAATTCAGATTGCTTGTTTTTGTACATTGCCACTTTCTCCTTTATCCTAAATCCAGAATGGTTAAACCTGGGAGGTTTGAATGTCCTGGTTTTTGTACTGAATTTTGGGTAAATGGGAGTTTGCATTTATTTGATTCACCAATTTTGTGTTCCTTCTATAGCCATGGAGGCCTGTGCTCTGGCCCAGTGTCATTGAGAAGAAACACCCAGGGCTTCTATTTAATCAGACTCAGCGCTCACATTAATGGGAATAAGATTTCCTCACAGGGTCAGGAGCAGCTCATTAGTGGAACAGGAGTTATTTGACTCTAGTTGTTTTCACAAGCTCCAGTGGTGAATTGTTCCTGGAATGAACTTGCAGGCCACATCAGCACAGAGGCTGCTCTCAGTCTCATTCTGGGAGGCATTAGTTGTGTGATATTGATTAAAAAAGAGTTTATGCACAGACACTATTGGCGTCTAATGGGTAGAGGCCAGGGATGCTGCTAAACATCCTATAATGCAAGGACAGCCCCCTATAACAAAGAATTATCTAGCCCCAAATGTTAATAGTGTCAAGATTGAGAAACACTGCTCAGTACTGGACATCCCCAGTGGTAGGTGCTTAGCTAGGGCAGTTCACATGGTATCAGAATAACTTTATGGATTGTCTGTATGGGAATCTGTGATGTGTTCTCTGCCCTCCCCTCTCAGGAGTCTGTCTGATGCCTGCCTGCAGTGTTTGTGATGGAAAAATACTTTTCTGTTAGTCAGAGGCACTTGGAAAGAGTCCAAGAGAACCTGTTCTAATCTGGGAGAATTGGCAAGGGTACCTGTGTCTCAGGCTCGTGGTGCTGCATTCTAGAAACCTTTCCCAAGCTGCTTAATGTTCCTGATCATTGTTCTCAGGAACTTCATGGGACTCCTGGGTGACTTTATCCAGGCTCAGTGACCTGCAGGTGTGTCATCTGAAATTCATGGTTTCCTGGCTGGAGGTGCTTCTAGTGAGAGTTGGATGGCAGATCTGGGTGCCTTCCTAGTTTGTTGACCTTGATTAAGTCACTTTACCTGTCTAGGCCTCAGTTTCCTCAACTCTGAAGTTTGATATTAAAACCTGCCTGCATTCTACATAGGGCTGCTGTGATGTTCAAATGAATGAATCTGTGAAAGATCCCAACTATTGTAAAATGCATACATAAGTGATGGCTGCCTGGGATATGTAAGTAAATTAAAGACTTAGTAGTGGCTTTTAGAAAGACTTCTATTTCCACAGGGTTAATGTGACCTTGAGACTACTAGCCTGAAAGCTCATGAACTGACCAGGGATGCCATACTCTTTCTCACACCTCCGTGTGAAGAGACCACCAAGCAGGCTTTGTGTGAGCAACAAGGCTGTTTATTTCACCTGAATGCAGGTGGGCTGAGTCCGAAAAGAGTCAGTGAAGGGAGATAGGGGTGGGGCCATTTTATAGGATTTGGGTAGGTAGTGGAAAATTAGTCAAAGGGGTTATTCTTTGGCAGGCAGGGGTGGAGGTCACAAGGTGCTCAGTGGGGGAGCTTTTGAGCCAGGATGAGCCAGGAGAAGGAATTTCACCAGGTAATATCATCAGTTAAGGCAGGAACAGGTCATTTTCACTTCTTTTGTGATTCTTCAGTTACTTCAGGCCATCTGGATGTATACATGCAGGTCACAGGGGATATGATGGCTTAGCTTGGGCTCAGAGGCCTGAGATACTCAATATCAAACTCTGGCAGCAAAGTTTCCTAAAGTCTTTTACTTGCATGCAGTAGGCAAGTGGCTCTTTCATATTATCAACAACCTGGAAGATTTTTGTGGCCTAATTTGTAATATTACCTATTAAAATTCATGGTACTCATCCCAATTTGTAATTGTATACATCTCTTTGTATTCTTATTTGTTTAATGTCTAGACTGTAAATTACACGAGAGCAGTGTCTGTTTTGTTCATGGCCATATCCCCAGCATCTGGCACAGGCCTGATACATAACAGATGGTTAGTAACTAAGTGCTGAATGAATAAATAAATGGCAAGGTAGAGAAAAACCTGGGCTCTGAAGTCAGCTAGATGAAGGCTTGAATCGTAGCTCTCTTAACCTACTGATTGTGTGACTGTGGGCAGCTCCACCTCTCTCTGTCTCCATTGTCACCACCCTGGTTCAGCCCACTGTCACCTCTTAACTGAATCCGTCAGTAGCCTTTAACTGGTGTCCTGGTCTTCCCATATTTACTCCTTGATATAGTTTGGATGTGTGTCCCCACTCAAATCTCATGTTGAAATGTAATCCCCGGTGTTGGAGGTGGGGCCTGGTGGGAGGTGATTGGGTCATGGGGGTACATTTCTCAAGAATGGTTTAGTACCATTCTTCTTGGTACTGTTCTTGCCATTGTGAGTGAGTTCTCATGAGATCTGGTTGTTTAAAAGTGTGTACCATTTCCCCCCTTGCTGTCTTGCTCCTGCTCTTGTCAGATGATGTCCAAGCTCCGCTTCCTCTTCCACCATGATTGTACACTTCCAGAGGCCTCCCCAGAAGCTGATGCTCGAGCTTTGCTTCCTGTATAGCCTGCAGAACTGTAAGCCAATTAAACCTCTTCTCTTTATCAATTACCCAGTCTTAAATATTCTTTATAGGAATGTGAGAATGGACTAATACCCTCCCTCTCCCCTCCAACCCATTCTTCATACCCCAGTTGAAAGATCTCTTCAAGCCCATTGCGTCACATTCAGATGGCTTCCCATTGCTCCTAAGATAAAAATATAATCCTTAGTGGCCCTACAGGTCCTGTGTGATCTGCTCTCTGCTGGCCTTTCCAGCCCCATTTCTCACCATGCTAGTTCTTGATCCCTATCCAATCTGCACTCTGGCCTTTGCTTGGTTCCTTGAAAGCATCATTCATTTCCCACCATAGTGCCTTTGCACGAGGTATTCCCTCTATTTGGCCACTTATCTGTGCATCTCTTCTTCAGTTTGACTTAGCTAAATCCTTTTTTTTTTTTTTTTTTTTTAAATCTTAATCCTTAACTTAGGTATCTGGGAGAACTTCTCTTGACATTGCTAAGTCACTTCTTTTTTTTCTGTTCTCATAGCACCATAAACCTCTCTTTTGTGCTATTTTTTGGCAGCATTCTTTGACTAATTTCCTTTCCCACTAGACTGTAAGCTCCATGAGGGCAGGAGCCATGCTTGCTTTTGCCTGCTTAAGACATGTTGGACAAATGAAAAAACCCGATTTCTTTGAACTTATTTCCTTATTAGGCAAATGGGGAAATAACTGCTGACCTGATACGAGGATTGAAAGAGATGATGTATTAAAGCATCCAGCACAGGACTGGCTCATATGTCTTTTTAAGACACATTAGCTCCCACTACTCTTTTGGAAACTCATGAGCTCTCTGGAGATCACATGCTCCATTTCTTCTCTTTATGTCAGAGGTCTCTGCGGGGCTGGATGTGAATGTCTCTGGATAGGTAACAAGTTGATCAGAACTCTCCTGAAGAGTGCAGAAAGATCAGTGCTTACAAATGCTAAGTGCTGGTTGCTGGTGGTGTATTAGAATTTCAAGGGGAATGATTTACACAAGATCTAAACCTTAATGTGGAGTTGGTCAGAATGTCCAGAATCCAGTTGCTTTTGGGATGCTGGAAGCTTTCACTGAATCCTTCAGTATCCCAAAGTAGCCTTGTGGTCTTACAAGGGATATGGATTGAAAAAGTGAGAACGAATACAGAGAGTTCTTTGACATTCTTTACTTTCTTCAGTGTCACCTTAAAAAGCCCATGAGTCTTAGAAGTTTTAGAGAATCAATGATGAAAGAAGCAACTTCCTCGCTTTGCAAATGAAAAAAACTGAAACCAAGAGGAGACAAAGTGACTTCATGGCAACTTTAAGCTAGAAATCCAGTTCTACTTTTCAGTGAAATTTTCCCCCTTCCATCACTGTCCTGTTGATTCATGGTTATGTCCTTTTGATTGAGATTTTTTTATTCTTTTGTTTTCCTAAAGAGGGGAATTGTATGGTACGTATGAAAGGGACTAGCTGTGTTAGCTACTCTCTCAAGTGTCACAGCCCAAGAAATATTTTATTGCATTTGATGTCTAAGCATTAGTGAAATTCAAGCCCGGCCATTGATTCACACTAAACTGAGTTTATAAATATACCTAATGCTGATTTTTCTGTTTTGGGGCCAAGATCCTTTTCAGAATAGGGTGACAGTATACATTACTCCATCTTCTTTGGGACCATATATCATGAAACTTCAACCAAGCTCAGGGAGATTCTGACCTCATGGGCTCTATTTAAAGCAGGTGCTCTGGAATTAATGATGCTTGTGCTTTAGAACTTTGAAAACCCAATGGGTGAAAGTCAAGCTGAGCCCAAAGGCTTATTTTGAAATGGATACTTTTTGATTCTTATTAAAGTCATGAATTTTTATTCTAGAATACTTAGAATGTCAGTAATGGATAGAAACTTACAGATCATCTGGCCTTAATTCCTCAGTATAGAGATGTGAAAACTGAGGACTAAATAGGGGAGGCACAGTGAGTGAGTCAGGGAACTAGGACCAGAACTCAATCAAGTCTCATGACTCTCAGTACAGTGTTCTTTCTGCCATGTTACATTCTTTCCAGAGATGATGAGGAAGTGTGGACGACTTAACTAGTCAAATCCAGGGACCTGAACCAGGAAGATAGTTCCTTCTGTGTAAGACGTTCTGCTTTGGCCAGGCGTGATGTCTCACATCTGTAATTCCAACACTTTGGGAGGCTGAGGCAGGTGGATTTCTTGAGCCCAGGAGTTTGAGATCAGCCTGGGCAATATGGCAGAACTCCATCTCTACAAAAAAATATATAAAAATATTAGCTAGGTGTGGTGGTGTGTATCTGTGGTCCCAGCTACTTGGGAGGCTAGGGCAGGAGTGTGGCTTGAGGCCAGGAGGTGGAGATTGCAGTAAGCCAAGATTGCACCACTGCAGTCCAGCCTGGGTTGACAGAGTGAGACCCTGTCTCACAGAGAAAAAAAAAGTTCTGCTTCAAGAAAACACTTATTCTTACCTGAAGAGTGCAGCCATAGATTCCTTTAAGGATATATGTGTGGAGTAGAAACTGGGAAATGGTGCCTGAGAAGCGAGGGTCAGGAGGCCATTCTGGGATTCACAGAAGCAGCTGCATGAGAATGCAGCAGCAATCATAACTCTCACAGACCACCTTTATCACTGTCAAGTACTTTCACATCCATGTTCTCATATGAAGTTGGCAAGATGAGTAGTAGTATCCTTACTTCACAGAAGAGTCCCTAATTGGTTAATGGCATTGCTCTGTTTCACATAGATGGACAGAACTAAAACTTGAATCCCATCTTTTGTCCCCAAGCCTGCTATTCTAATTCCAGATCTTGTGTTTCTCAGAGAGCTCTAAACTCATCAGTTAAACTTCTTTTACTCTTCAAAGAAGCATCTTTCTCCAACTATTGCCAGTGATACTACATTTCAACAAGCAATTGGAAGGAAATTTGTAGGTATCTTTAGTCCTTTAGCAGATATTTGTGAAATGCTTCTCTATATGTATGTAGCACTATGCTACAGAATACAGGGGAATTTAAAATCCAGAACCACCTTTCGGAAGCTTTTGGTTGGATGAACAATTAAATATTTAGTAGAAGAATAAAAAGAATGTGGCCAAGGGCCAAAGGAGTGGCCCAGACACTGCAGGCTCTAGGATTTCAGGGGAAGGAGAGGTCAGTGTAGGTGAGGTTGGTCAGGGAAGGGTGTGAAATTGTGGTTGGGCTTTGGGAAGATCACATTTTAATAGACGGAGAGTTTGACTTGGTTCTTTTGCTTTCTCTTTGTCCTCTGGCAAGACACTAAACTCTCTGGCCCCCTCTCTTCCATCTGGCCAGTACGTTGACATAATGATCTTTAAGGGTCATTCCAGCTCTGAAATTCTATCCTATAAAAAATAAAACTGGCCTAAAGAAATGGTCATGGATGCATTCAAAGATTAAGTATAATGCCATTTACTGCAGCCTAATTTATAATGACAAAAACAAAGGTATGGAAACAAATGAAATTGAAGAGAGATTGGTTAAACAAATGATGGCAGAGCCATATGTTGGAATATTATATTGTCATTAAATAGAATGTTTTAGAAGGATATTTAATGACAGGAATACGCTCATGGTATAGTAAGCGGAAAGAATGATTAACCATACTGTAACTTCTAATTTGTTGAAAGAAAAGAAGAATGCATAGAAAAGACTAGAAGGAAATGGGCCAGGTGGGATTATGAGTGAATTTTGTTTTCTATGCTGAATTTTGAATATTTTCAATTTGATTATATCTCCTATAAATACTATTTTAAAGTTAATGAATAAAATCACTTACCCCTCAGTGCAAGAGACTAGCTCCTTTGCCATCAATTCCCATGTATATGTCCTTGACAAGTCACTTGCGCGGGCCTCAGTTGGGAGGTTGCATGGAAGAGAGGCAAGATACTTTAGCAGGAGGCAGGAGAGTGACCATCTATTTTTGGCTCAGTCATGAGTCAGCTTTGTGACTTTGGGTAAGTCCCTCGTGAACATCCCTGAGCCTCAATTTCTTCATCTGAAGAGGGGAATTAGAGGTCACAAAAGATCCTTCAAGTTGCAAAATATATTTGTTCCTAAAGATGGATAATTTCTCCACTATTCTGGAACTGGCTAAGAGGCCTCTTTGGCTTCTTGAGCCTGGCCTCTTTCTTTTCTCTTCCGCTCCCCTGCACTTGGGCTCTGCTGGCTGCAGGCTGATTTCTGTTATTCAGAGTTCAGGGTGAATTGGAGTAGAAGTTGAGTGACAGGGGCTCTGCACAGGTAGGGTGTAGTGACAGCACTGAACCACTAGAGGGAAGCATTGTTTGATTACTTTCCCCTTTCCCATTTTTAGCTGCTGTGTCTGCAGGTGAAGATTAGCCTTGATTTGCCTGGGGGTTTCAAATTCTAGCATTTTAGAATTAAAAGGACTTTGAAGATCATCCAATAAAACCCCAGTATGCTGCAGATGTGAGATGATAGAGGCCTGAAAAAGCAAGCGACCTAGTTAAAGTCACACAATGTGTTTTTTCAGGGTCTACACTATAAAGGAAGGCTGCAGACAGAGCCAAGGGTATAATCAGTTGAGTCCACAAAGAATAGACAGGTCCCATGTTGTGCAGAAACCTAAAGGATCTACTTGTACACTTGGATTCACTGAGCTCCTCTAGCCAGGTGTTAAGAGGCCTGGAGATAGAGAAGAAAAGATATAACCCTGCCCTGAGGAGGTGCTGTCTGGCAGGGGGAAGCACACACAAACACACGATGCTATCCCAGGTGTCTTCCCCCCTGTTTGGTGGTCTGCCTAGTCTAGGATCCAGGCTGTGGTGGTGGCTTGGAGGCTGGTTTATGGAAGACCCTACAGGTGTTCTTATAAATAATCACCTCCAAGATTAGGGAGATACATTGGGTACCCTAAGTTTGTATTTCTAGTTAACTTCTGCAAGCAGTGCTTAGCCCGTTCATGTGCCATGCCTTACCTTTTCTTGAGGTTTGTGAGGAGTCCTGGCAGTTTTTTCTCCACCTTCAACCAGCCTTGTTCCTTGGCTCTAGGCTGATTTTATTTTTGGTTTGCAGGTACCCACCAGCCCTAAGCATTGTGGTAAAGTGAAATTGTGTACTGGCCTGGGAGCCAGGCAGCTCTGTGACCTTGCGCAGGTTACTTTCTGTCTTTGAGAAGGGAGTTCATGCTCTCAGCTGCAGCTGTGTCATCTCTGATAGAGAGATGAAGTTTTTTCATTGTATTTGGATTTTGTGTTTGGCAGTGAATACCCATTGATCTGTGGTTTAGAGAAGTGTAGCATGTGTGTACCCAAAGCAGAAGCAAGAGCCACCCTCTGAAGTGGGTATATTTGAGAAGGGGCCGGGCCTGCAGGGCCACCAGATGGCAGCAGCAGGCAGCCAGATAGCCTTGGGATGAGGCTGGTAGGGTCATTCCGGAATTAGCAAGGTCAGAGCTGAAAGGGCCCCTAGAGGTCACCCAGGCTCTCCCCCTTTTTGTATGGATGGGAGAACCTAGGCCCAGAAAGGGAAAGGAGCTTGCATAAGGACACACCCTGAGTTAATAGCTGATAGTCCTTGCTCTTAAGAGGAACTGAGACTGGTCTGACCTCTAGCTGGCTGCCCCATGGAGTTCCAGGGGACAAGGGCCAGTGAACCAGCTGTGGGAGAGGACCTGGCAGTGGCAGTTAAGTGTTTGCCTTTTTCCTGATTTCTTCAAGGGCCTTGTCTTAATGATTTTCACCTTCTTACAGCAAAAGCAATGCGCATGTCTTTTCTGCTCGCCTCTGCCCTCTCCAGTTCTCCTCCTCAGTTCTCTGGGCCAAGGCTTCCCATCACACTGTGCAATGGATAGAATTAGGGGTCATCTCTTAAGCCCTATACCCTACAGATGGGCAGGCCCAGGGCCTTGCCAGAGGTGTGCTGAAGACATGAGTTAGCACAATTGGTTGAATAAGAACAATCTTTTTTTTTTTTTAATTTCCAAGGGGATCAGGATAGGGCAGGGAGCCAGTGTTTGCCAAGTACTTACTATGTACTAGGTGCTCTGCCAGGTACTGCTCTGCAGCCTGAGGGTAATACTCCTATAGCCCCTTAAGGTAGGGTTCATTTCCCTTCATTCTAGGTGAGAATTGAGGCTCAGAGAGGCTAAGTGGCTTGCATAAAGTACCATAGCTAGTTAGAAAGCAAAGCAGACTCTTGAATCCCACCGTGTTTGATATCAAAGCTTATTTTATTTCATCATGCCACTTCCTCTCAAGGTGACCTTACTGGAAATGTAGCAAGTGACTGTCTTATTCCATTCAGGCTGCTATACCAAGTAATATAGACTGGGTGGCTTATAAACAATAGAAACCTATATCTTACAGTTCTGGAGGCTGGGAAGTCCTAATCAAAGTGCCAGAAGATTTGGTGTCTGGTGATGGCCTGCCTCCTGGTTCATAGACTCTCACCTTCTTGCTATGCCTCACATGACAGAAGAAATGAAGGAGCTCTCTGGGGTTTTTTTTATAAGGCCACTGATCCCGTTCATGAGGGCCCTACCTTCATGACCTCATCACATCCCACAGGCCTCGTCTCTGTAATGTTAAGGGTTAGGATTTCAACATGTGAATTTAATGGGGACACAAACATTCAGTCTGTAGCAGCCCTTTAGGCTTTAGGGAGGGGGCAACAGATATTTCGTCTCTCCTTCCTGGAGAAAGCTTCTGGGGGAGTTGTGGTGAACTGCAAGAGGGAGGAGGCCTTTGAAGTAGGAAAGGGCAGGTCTTTATGGAGCAGGTTAGGGAGTGGTGGCTGGTGTTATAAAGCCCACTGAGAAATGGTTAAATACCTTTCCCCTCTGTTCCTGTGTTCTAGCAGTTCCTTCTTCCAGGAATGCTTGTCTCTATGATTCCTGCATAGCTACTGCCTCACTTCCATTGGTTCTTGTCCAAATGTCACCTCTTATACTCTATTCCCTTTACTGCATTATTTTTCATCATAGCAGTTTTCACTGCCTGAAATCATAGTGTCATTTTTGTTTATTTGTTGTCATTCTCTCCTAACAGAATGTGAGCCCCACAAGGTTAGGGACTTGGTCTGCTTTATTCACCGCTGGATTTCTCCAGACATAGGGGAGAGACTTGAGTGCTGGTAGCATGGAATGGGTAGAACTCTTGGACGTGGAAGCTATGCTGTTTCCAATGGCTGTGTTTAGGAGACACAGCCTATAGCTGGCCCTGTCCTCTTCCTACTACTTTCTTGGAGAAGCCCAGATCAGAGAGCCTCAGCTCCCTGAGGCTGACAGCGATGTCTGGTGCCCCAGGGTTTTAAGACCAGTTTTGCTCCTGCCTATCTGCAAGGCCTTGCCTTGGGACCTTGGCTTCCCCCATCTGTCCATAGTGAGTGGGGGTGACCAGCCATGCTGCAAGCTCACCAGATGGTTCTGGGAAGGGTGCAGAGGTCCCTGGCAGAGAGTTCAGTTTCCATTCAAAGAATCTTCCTCTTTCCTGATGGAGATTGATTTGTTCCAGGAGTGCTCTAAAAGTGAGCATTGAGTTACTGGCCTATGATTTTGCCATCATTTTTAGGTTCTTGACAGATGGCACTCTGCTTGCCCTTTTTCAGGGGACCTTGCCTGTCCCATGGGTGCTCTCAATAATCATAGTGACGGCTGGGCACGGTGGCTCACTCCTGTAATACCAGCACTTTGGGAGGCTGAGGCAGGCGGATCACGAGGTCAGGAGTTTGAGACCAGCATGGCCAATATGGTGAAACCCCAGGCGGATCACAAGGTCAGGAGTTTGAGACCAGCATGGCCAATATGGTGAAACCCCAGGCGGATCACGAGGTCAGGAGTTTGAGACCAGCATGGCCAATATGGTGAAACCCCATCGCTGCAAAAAAAAAAAAAAAAAAAATTAGCCAGGCGTGGTGGTATACGCCTGTGGTCCCATCTACTCAGGAGGCTGAGGCAGGAGAGTCACTTGAACCCCGGAGGCAGAGGTTGCAGTGAGCCAAGATCGCGCCATTGCACTCTAGCCTGGGCGACAGAGTGAGACTCTGTCTCAAAAATAAATAAATAAATACATGAATACATAAATAAATAAATAATCATAGTGACCACCAGTACCTTAAAGTGCTCTCAACGTGTGTCAAGGTGAAAGCAACCCATTCTGAGGAATATTGGAGGAATCAACTCTTGCCCAATCTAAGAGTGACTTTTTACCTTAGGAGGAAGCTTAATGTGGCTAAAAGAACCCTGAAGAGCTAGGTTTAAGTTCTAATTTGGCTATTTGTTGGCCGTGTGATCTTGGGCAAATCATTGGGCCTGAACTTCTCACCTGTAAAATGAGAACCTTAACTCCTAATTTGTCTGCTTCACAGGGGTGTCTTATATCATTTACTCATTCACAGTTCCTCCCTTTATTCCTTCACTCATTTGTTCAACAAATATTTGTTGCATAGGCAGAAGTGAGGGGAGGGCATTCCAAGCAGAAGCAATACTGTGAAAAAATCCGTAGAAGTGGGAAGTGCTCTGTGGTGCAGTTTGCTTGACCTGGGCCAGATGATAAGAGACCAGGAACTTTTGGGTATAATGGGAATGGGTCCTTGTTGAGGCACTACTCTGTGAGCAGTGGAGGAGCAGCTGGAGGTTTCTGTGAGGGTGGGGGTGTGTGAGAAATGTAAACATTGAAAGGAGACACCCTGACTTGGGGTGGCTCTTGCAGGCTCCTCTGTTGAGGCCTCATGCTTGCTTTCTGCTCATCGCTGTGGTTGAATTAGAGGTACTCTGAATTCTTAGGGGGTGCCCCTTTCAGGGCTCAGGTGATTATGAGAATCTACGAGATGGGGAGATGGGTGGGACTGGAGTCATCTGGTTCATTAGCCTTTCTTCTGGGAAGCTGTCGTGGGCCATAAGGAAGGTCATTTAGGAAACCATCATGTTACCTTTCATCTTGAAGCTTTTCTTAAAGGCCTAAAAATGAGCAGCTCTGGGGCTTCTCCTTATACCTCCCTGAGGAGATGGAGGTGTGTGAGGAAGGAGTCCCTCAAATTTATTAAGGGCACATGTATGCCAGGCATTTTACCAGGGCTTTACAAACATTTATTTCATCCATATACAAATTTTGCCAAGTAAGGCTCACTCCCATTTTACCCATGAGGAAACCAAAGAGACGTGAAGAGACATGAGCTTACTCTACCTGGGTACTTAGCCTTGCTTTGCTCAATGTGAACTGCAGGTCCACATCATCTTGTCAAGTTTGGGGGTATTGTGAGGCTCAAATAAGATCATGGAAAGCACTTTGTAAACTGGAAAGTTACTATGTGCGTAGGCAGGGAGCCATCAATAGTACTACTCCTTCCCAGTCACACTCCTACATTGAGTTTGGCTTGGGCCACTGATTCCTGAGCTGATAGAAGCTTCTAGCCATTTGTTTCTCTTCTGTGTACTTTCTCCCCCAGCCAGCCCCAGAGTCAGTGGCTTCATTTACCACTTCTCTCCATTAAGCCCACAAATAAGAGAGCAATGTCCTTTTTTAGAATGTTAACATTTTAAAACGTTACAGTACCAACTAATACCAAGGTAAACTTTCTTTTCTTTTTGCCATTTTGGTGATAACAACGTAAAGTGTGGAATTTTATTCCTAGAAGAGACCATTTTATCCTTATTTGAAATTTGAGAAAATAGAAGCCCAGCAAGAGATGATTTGTCCCCATGGTCGCATAGCTAACAGGTAGCAGCAGACCCAACCAGGATTAGAACCCAATGGGTCCCTTGTCTAGAACCCCTCCACTGCCCCACATCAGCCCTTTTATGAGAGACTTTGGCTTCTTTGTGGAGGAAGAATCCAGTTTAATAAATTTCCTTATACCAGCCTCTTTATGTAACAGGGCTGTTTCCGGGTCCTGGCAGATGGTCCATAGTAACAGTGCTTTGCTGATTTGGTTGGAGCTGAGCCTATGAAATGAAAAATCTCAGTAGCAGATGCCTCTCCCAGGCCCTGGCCATGGAAAAGTCCTCCTCTCCAAGGAAAGTACTGTAGCTTTGGTGGTAACTGTCTCTAGTGGGACTAAGTGTGAGCACCCTGAAAGATAATCTTAAATGGTGTCAAGGTTTTACAAAAGGTCACATTGGTGACTTGGAGGTTCTTGGCAGTTGAGCTGCTAGTAGAGGGTGTTTGTATTCTGGGGCCTGAGGGACAGATGGGAACAGGGAGCAGAGCAGGAGGGATATTAGTCAATGTGGGAGCGAAAGGTGGCCATCCCACCCTGGGTCTGCCCTGGCAACCTCTCCTTTTCCATACCATAAGACCATGGACCTCCAGACAAGCCATTTGAATGCCACCCTGGGTCTGCCCTGGCAACCTCTCCTTTTCCATACCATAAGACCATGGACCTCCAGACAAGCCATTTGAATGTAACTGCAGCGTTTGTCACGCCATCTGCCAGCCTTGACAGTGGACTTTAACCCCAAACCTCTCCCAACCCCCTACTTTGAAATTACTGGGACTCTAAGTCTCCTGATTATCTTCCCTTTCCTGGTGGGTCCTTGAACATTATATGTTCTCCTCAGTGGCCTCCTTCGGTGATGCTCATTATTGCCACTGCTCGATGCAAGTGCCAAGTCCCCAAACCACCAACAGTGGAGTGGTCATTATCTCCACTGGCATCTTCCTGACCATGTCCAGTGTTCAGTTTCACCCTTGTAGAGTTCTCAAATATGGGGGTGGGAGAATGTTTTCCCATCTTTGAGTATAGCTCTATTAGGACCCCAATAGATCTTTTATACTAATCTCTCTTGAAGAGCCTGGAACAGTTTCCCAGAGATGGGGTTAGAGTAAATTTGAGAGGCACTGTCTACAGTCATGTACCAAGATGTTCTCACTGGTTGACCACAAATTGGCATCCTAGGATAGGCTCCTTTCCTTCCTCCTGCTGCCTCTGGGTGAATTGCTCACCCAAAGATTGGGGCCAACCTTTGTCTCCTCTATTGGAGATCTTAATCTGAGCTTCCTATTTCCCCAAAGCCAGTTTCTCTTTGAAAACCAGTGATGCAAATAGTATTTCTAGGGGGTTGTGGGATGTCTTGGGGTTTCAGAGGTGTGGTCCTGGCTTTCTGACATAACAGTTTTGATACATGACAGTGGATGGGCTTTGCAGAATTCACTGGCTCCAGTGTATGGCCTGTCCCTGGTCCTGCTCCTGTGGGACCAAAGGGTGGTCTGCAGGGGGAGCTGTGTTCCCATAGCCAAGTGCTGGGATTTTTACCAAGGGAACTCAAGCAGCTCCTCTCTGCAGGTTTAGGCGTGCTTGGGAACTGCGGCTTTCCCTTGCTGTGCTGACTCTCCCAAGTCGCATTCCCAGCTTTAGCCTTCAGCTTGGGTACTGTGAGTCATCGTCATCAGTGGAAAACACGGCCTCATCAACAGCTGGGTGCAGTGCTTGGCCTTTTTTCTTTCCTTTTTTTTTTTTTTTTTCTTTTGTAACTTCACAGAGATGGAAACTACTGATGATTTTGCAGTGGACAAAAACTGAAGGTGATGTACAGGATTAGGGATGGAAGTTCCAGATAGGGAGAGGAGTATCTGGAGGAGATGGAGAAAGGGATGTTTCTTTCATTACCCAGCCCTTGGGCCTCCCAAAAGCCATCCCTGGGATGGAGGCAGTGAGGAATCATGGTGACCTCACCTGTCTGCTCTTCCTTGCCAAGCAGCTCAGGAAGCCCATGATAATTAGGTGAGGCAGGTTGCAATGGAAGCTTGGAGAAGTTGACTGGTACAGGCATACCTTGGAGTTATTGCAGGTTCAGTCCCAGACTGCAGCAATAAAGCAAATATCCAATAAAGGGAGTCACACAATTTTTTGTTTTCCTAGTGCCTATAAAAGTTGTGTTACACTATACTGTATACTATACTTATTAAATGCACAATAGCATTATGTCTATAAAACAGTGTACATACCTTAATTAAAATATATTTTATGGCTAAAAAATGCAATCATCTGAGCCGTCAGTGAGTTGTGATCTTTTTGAATTGTGGCCTTTTAGAGGAAGTTCTTGCCTTGATGTTGATGGCTGCTGACTGATCAGGGCTGTGGTTGCTGAAAATTGGAGTGACTGCGACAATTACTTAAAATGAGACAATACTGAAATTTGCCACATTGATTGAACTCTTCCTTTCACAAGATTTCTCTGTAGCATGCAATGCTGTTTGATAGCATTTACTCAGAGTAGAACTTCTTTCAAATTTGGAGTCAGTCTTCTCAAACCCTGCTGCTGCTTTGTCAATTAAGTTTATATAATAGCTTGTCTTTTGTTAGCATTTCAACGGTGTTCACAGCATCTTCACCAGGAGTAGATTCTATCTCAATAAATCACTTTCTTTGCCATCCATAAGAAGCAACTCCTCAACCCTACAAGTTTGATCTTGAGATTGCAGCAACTCAGTCACATCTTTAGGCTCTACATATAATTCTAGTTGTATTGCTGTTTCTACCACATCTGCAGTTACTTCTTCCACTGAAGCTTTGAATCCCTCAAAGTCATCCATGTGGGTTGGAATCAACTTCTTCCAAACTCCTGTTAATGTTATTTGACCTCTTCCCATGAATCATGAATGTTCTTAATGGCATGTAGAATAATGAATCCTTTCCAGAAAATATGTGATAACTTTGCCCATATCCATCAGAGGAATCACTATCTATGGCAGCGATAGCTTTACAAAATGTATTTCTGAAATAATAAGACTTGAAAGACAGAATGACTCCTTGACCCTTGGACTGCAGAATGGATGTTGTATTAGCAGGCATGAGAACAACATTAATCTCCTTGCACATCTCTATCAGAGCTCTTGAGTGAGCAGGGGCTTGGTCAACGAGCAGTAACATTTTCAAAGGACTCCTTTCTGAGCAGTAGGTCTCAACAGTGGGCTTAAAATATTCAGTAAACCATGCTATAAACAGATGTGCTATCATCCAGGCTTTGTTGTTGCATTGTTCCATTTCTGGAGCACAGGCAAAGTACACTGAGCATAATTCTTAAGCACCCTAGGATTTTTGGAATGGCAAATGAGAATTGGCTTCAACTTAAAGTCACCAGCTGCATTAGCCCTAGATAGTATCTTCTTCCCATAGAAGGCTGTTTGGTCTGCGTTGAAAAACTGCTGTGTAGTGTAGCCCCATTATCAATTTTCTTAGCTAGATCTTCTGGATAACTTGCTACAGCTTCTCCATCAGCACTTGCTGCTTCACCTTGCACTTTTCTGGAGACAGCTTCTTTTCTTTTTTCTTTTTTTTTTTGAGACAGAGTCTCGCTCTGTCGCCCAGGCTAGAGTGCAGTGGCGTGATCTCGGCTCACTGCAGACTCCACCTCCTGGGTTCAAGCGATTCTCCTGCCTCAGCCTTCTGAGTAGCTGGGATTACAGGCACGCAGCACCACGCCTGGCTAAGTTTTTGCATTTTTTGTAAAGACGGGGTTTCACCTTGTTAGCCAGGATGGTCTTGAACTCCTGACCTCATGATCCCCCTGCCTCAGCCTCCCAAAGTGTTGGGATTACAGGTGTGAGCCACTGCACCCAGCCTATAGCTTCTTTTATTAAACCTCGTGAACCAACCTCTGCTAGCTTCCATCTTTTTTTCCTTAGCTTTCTCACCTCTCTCAGCCTTCCTACAATGGAAGAGAGTTAGGGCCTTGCTCTGGATTAGGCTTTGGCTTAAGAGAATGTTATGGCTGGTTTCACCCTTTATCCAGACTACTAGAACTTTCTCTGTGTCAGCTAAAAGGCCATTTTGCTTGCCTTTTTTTTTTTTTTTTTTTTTTTTTTTTGCCAGACGGAGTCTTGCTCTGTCATCCAGGCTGTAGTGCAGTGGTGCGATCTGGGCTCACTGCAAGCTCCGCCTCCCGGGTTCATGCCGTTCTCCTGCCTCAGCCTCCCGAGTAGCTGGGACTACAGGCGCCTGCCGCCACACCAGGCTAATTTTTTGTATTTTCAGTAGAGATGGGATTTTACTGTGTTAGCCAGGATGGTCTTGATCTCCTGACCTCACCCGCCTCAGCCTCCCAAAGTGCTGGGATTACAGGTGTGAGCCACTGCACCCAGCCCATTTTGCTTTCTTATTGCTAGCGTAGCACTTTTAATTTCATTCAAGAACTTTTCCTTTGCATTCACAACTTGCTTAACAGGTGCAAGAGGCCTAGCTTTTTAGCCTATCTTGGCTTTTGACATGCCTTCCTCCCTAAGCTTAATCATTTATAGCTTTTGATTTAAAGTGAGAGATATGTGACTTTTCCTTTCACTTGAATACTTAGAGGCCATGGTAGGGTTATTAATTGGCCTAATTTCAATATTGTTGTGTCTCCGGGAATAGGGAGGCCTGAGGAGAGGGAGACGGAAGAAGGGCTGGTCGGTGGAGCAGTCAGAACGTACAACATTTATCGATTAAGTTTGCCATCTTATATGGGCATGGTTCATCATGCCCCAAAATAATTGCAGTAGTAACATCAATGATCATTGCAGATCACCATAACAGATGTAATAATAATAATAATTGTGAAAAGTTTGAAATATTGCAAAAATTACCAAAATGTCACAGAACACGTGCTGTTTGAAAAATGGCGTCAGTAGACTTGCTTGACTCAGGGTTGCCACAAACCTTCAATTTGTTAAAAACAAAAAAACAAAAACAAAAACTGCAGTTATCTGTGAAGTGCAGTAAAGTGAAGTATGCCTATACTTTTTTAAGAAGCTGTGGACAAGATGTACTAGAAGTCAGGGCGGCCTGGATTCTAGTCTAGTCTTACTTCTAATTCACTGTTTGACCTTGGGTAGTTAAGTTACTTTCCTTTTGGGCCTCATTTTACCTAACTAGAAGCAAATGATTGGGTAAGAAGTTCTCTAAGGTTTCTTCTGGCTCAGATGGTTTATGAGGCTGAATTGAATGTAAAGAAATTTGAACCTTATTCCCATAATCCTCCTGAGAATCCAAAACCGATAGCTCTTTCTCCAGATGAGCAGTGTTCCGCTCACTGTATAAGGAGAATCACATAGACATGGTATTCACCCTTTAAGGACTTACAGCTTGTTGTCCTTCTTTCCTGTCCCCACCAGGCAGCAGACAGAGTCTGCTGGGAAGCAGGAAATTGGGATCCTAGTTCTGGCTCTACCAAAACATACTGTGTCCTTGGGCAGATCATTCACCTCTTTCAGCCTTATTTTCATTTTTTTTGAAATCAAGGGATTAGACTTGCTGCTTGTCTTCAACTACCCTCCCTAACCGCTCCACACACACTCCCCGCCCCCCAGCCTCCTACTAGCTTTTCTGCAGGGTGTGATTCTTAGCTGCAGAAGCCCTGGGGTATAGTTTCCTTTCTTGCCGGGAAGGAGAAAAGCAAGATTATTTTTTAATTACGCAGCTAAGATTAGGCAGCAACCTGCATTTTAAAATGTTATTGATAAGAATCTAAAAGTGTGTGAAGAAGCTTTAGAGTTTGAATGTGAAATGTGTTTGAAAACATCTGTAGAGTCACTGGCCTCAATCAGGTTGCCAAGTGGCTTCTAGGTGTAACTAGCAGCGTGATGTGCTACTGGACCCCTAGAGGAACAGGAAAACCAAGGCCCTCAGCCAGCACATCTGAAAGCAGGGACTCATGGTTCAGCCTCTCATGATGGTTCTTTGTAAACTGGCTTTAGAGAGTGAGAGTCATAATGTTATTAACACCTGCATTTAGGGTTTACAAAGTGCATTTATGTTTATTGCCTGCCTTTTCATCATAGGCTTGAGAGGCAGCTTAAGCAAGTTTCATTGCTTCTACTTGAGTTGGCTGGGACTTGTAAGTTTAAGGTTCTTCCATTAGGAAAGGTGGTGTGCTGTAGAGGAGAAGCTCAGAAAGGAAGATGGGAGCTGGACACTGGTCCTGGGCCACCATCTCCCTCCCCAGCTCTGCCTGTCTCCTTTCCCTACTTTATATTTCTCTATAGCAATTAAAGTCATTTGCCATAGGTAATGTTTTGTTGTTGCTGTTGTCTGTCTTTCCTGTCATTAGATTTAAGCTCCATGATGGGAGGGAGTTTTGTCTTTTTTTTTTTTTTTTTAATTTGAGACAGGTTCTTGCTCTGTCACTCAGGCTGGAGTGCAGTAGCATGGTCATAGCTCACTGCAACCTTGAATTCCTAGGCTTAAGCAATCTTTCCACCTCAGCATCTGGAATAGCTAGGACTACAGGTGTGCACTACCTGTTCAGCTAGTTTTTTTTTTTTTTTTTTTTTTTTTTTTTTAATTGCTTGTAGAGACAGGATCTTGCTATGTTGCCCAGGTTGGTCTCAAACTCAAGTGATCAAACTCAAGGCTCAAGTGATCCTCCCACTTTGGCCTACAAAAGTGCTAGGATTAAATTTTATGTGTTCTGTTCAGTGCAGTAGCCGCTAGCACCTGGGACAGCACCTGGCATATAGAAAGTGCTCAGTAACTATTTGTTGAATATTGTGAATGCCTGGATCTGTTTCTATCTATATAGGCTGTGTGACTTGGAAAATTATTTGTTTTCCTTAGTTTTGTTTTCTCTTTGGAGAGTAGGTTTAGATGGTGTCTGATGTCCTTGGTGGTAACAGCAATACCTATTACTTTGTTTTCTGTCAACAAACACTAAACACCTGCTCTGGGTCAGGCCCTGTGTTAGGTGCTGTGGGGAACACTGAGAGAATAAGAAAAGATCATTGTTCATTGGGCAAACTAAGATATGCAGTCAAATAACCCTATGTTTGGAGGGATAGAAAGTTGTTGAAACAGAGGTACAAGCACCATGCCAGTGGCTCCTAAAGGAAGAGATGGCTTATTCTGACCAGGGGATGATAGGGTGCTTTAGGGAGGCAGCAGCATTTGAGCTAGGCCCTGAAGGGGGAGTAGGATTCCATAAGTGGGACAAGCAGGGTGACCAGCTTTGCAGGCTGACAGGTGTTGCAGGCTGACCAGCATTGTGGGCTGGGGGCAGAGCATGGTCCTAAGGCCCCAGAGGGAGGAAGTTGAATATGCTTTTGACAAAGGAGCAGTCATCCAACATCGAGCGAACGTAGATGCTTTGAGAGAGGCAAGGGAGCTACTGAACAAACTAGGACTGGGGCTTCCTGCCATGCTCTTGCCTAGCTTGGAAGAAGAAACCAGCCTGACTTCTTGCTTTTCTCTGGGAAACCCTAACCCCATGTTGTAGATAGTTCTGCAGTCAGTCTTGGTGTTCCTCAGGGTGCAGTCTGTCTTCACTTCTATCACTGCTGCCCCTGATTTGGTAGCTAAGAAAGTCAGTGGTGAAAATGGAGCAGCTGTGTGTAATACTTCTGTGTTTTAGGAATCTGACCTTTGCCATATAGGTCAAGGATGGATGAAGCTCACTCACTCACTCATCAGCTCGGCTCTCTCTGTGCCTCCAGCCCACGTGTGTGTCCCTGTGACTCTGAACAACCTCAGGAAGTCCTTGCGAATGTTCACTTTTGAAGAGCCAGTGTGACCAAGTGAAAAGTGGAGCTGAGGTCAAACAGACCTGTGCATCCTCTGCAGGACAATGACTGAGGGCACTGACTCTGGTGCCAGGCCTCTGGGTCCCATCCTAGCTTTGCCATTGAGAGCTGCTGGCTCTGAGCCAGAGACATAACCTCTCTCTATGCGTTAATATTTTCATCTGTAATTTGAGGATTATAATGCCTACTCAGGGTATTTCTGTGGATTAAAAGGGATAATCCATATGAAGAGTTTAGCATGAAATAGCCCTCAAAATATTAGCAATTATTATTGTTATTATTGCAGCTGTGCCACTTACTAGCTATGTGATCTTGGGCAAGTCATTTAACCTCTGTGGTCTGTTTCTTAATCTGTAAAATGGGATTCACAATAAACAGTCAGGGTTGATTAAATTGTGTAACTTAATGATAGTGCCAAAAGCAGTTTTATACAGAGTCAGCTTTCAATAAATAAATTCTCCCCAACCCCTCAACTTTTGTTCATTCTCTTTGCAGGCTTTTTCTCCCCTTTTTAGTTAGGCAGCCCATATTTGGGAATCTTATTTCTGTATTAACTTAAAAAAAATCCAAACCTTTTATTATGTGATATTGTTTATGATATGACTTTGGAAACTTGTGACATTTTACTACAAAATAACAAACTATACAGTCAAGTTTTACTTTTTATTTACACTAGGAACTATATGAGTAGTCTTTGATATTAGAATGCATGCTTTATTTTTGGACAGTGGTGAGACTAAATATTCCAAAGGTGACAATAAAATTAAATTGTATACCAGTCATTTTAACACTGAAGATTTTTAGGCATCATAAATTAAAGTGTAGATCAGGGAGGTATCCAAGAGGTCATCTATTCCAGTCCTCTTGTTTTATAGATGGGAAAACTAGGCCCCTAAAGAAGAAGGGACCTGTTCAAGGCCATTCAGCCTAGAAGAGAAGCCAGGATTAGACCTGAATCTTAATTCAAGTCTTTTTTTTTTTTTTTTTTTTTTTTTTTTTTTTTTTTTTTTTTGAGGCGGAGTCTCGCTCTGTCGCCCGGGCTGGAGTGCAGTGGCCAGATCTCAGCTCACTGCAAGCTCCGCCTCCCGGGTTTACACCATTCTCCTGCCTCAGCCTCCCGAGTAGCTGGGACTACAGGCGCCCGCCACCTCGCCCGGCTAGTTTTTTGTATTTTTTAGTAGAGACAGGGTTTCACCGTGTTAGCCAGGATGGTCTCGATCTCCTGACCTCGTGATCCGCCAGTCTCGGCCTCCCAAAGTGCTGGGATTACAGGCTTGAGCCACCGCGCCCGGCCAATTCAAGTCTTATTGAGTCTCACGTTAAAGCTTCCTCTCCTCTCTTCTCTTTTCCAACTCATCTTGCTTCATCTTTCTTCTCCATTGTTCCCTTTAACTCTCTTCTTTTCCCTACCTTTAATTAATTTGTTTCATCTGGTACATTATAGACTTCTGATGTGCAAACCACTATGCTTTAATGTTAAAAATCAAAATTCCATGATAGAGCTTTCAATGTTCTTTCTTTTCTTTGATTATCATTAGAGACCCTAACACTTAGGTAGATGGGAATTGGCTGAGAAGATTTGACAAAGTGGTAGAAATGCTGTGTGACACCATGGAAATCCTTAATGAGGCTGTGTTGTGCAGTTTGGGAGCATAATAGTAATAATGGCCATTCACTAGTTAGTATGTGCCATATGCTTTATGGAAAAGTATCCTTGCAGCAATGCTACAAGGGAGATGCTTTTGTTTTCATTCTGCAGATAAGACTTAGAGTTGTTGAGCAGTTTGCTCAAGATTATGGAGCCAGTGAATGGTAGTGCTCAGCAGTGGTGAGTAAGAGGTAGATAGGTTGATAGGTAGGGAGGTGGTTGGATTCATTTATTCAATTGTTCATTCAGGTGGGAGATATTTATTGAGTGCCTACTTTGTGTTGGGCATTATTCTAGGACTCAAGAATGAGTGAAATAGCTTGTCCCCAGTATCATGGAGCTGGCTCTCTGAAAGAGAAGACACACATTAATTAAACAGTCCTAATGAGTGTGCATTTATAAGCTGAGGTAAATGCTCCCAGGATGTGGAACATGGTCCTCTGAGATTGTTGCACAGAGGAACCTGATCTGAGTTGAGTAGTGGGCAGAGTTGAAGATGAGTAGGAGCTGACTAGGCGAATGGGGTCAGGGTAGTAGGGATAACTGGGGACAGAGGAAACCAGTATGGAGGCTCTATTAGTCCGCTTTCACGCTGCTGTGAAGAAATGCCTGACACTGGGTAATTTATAAAGAAAAGAGGTTTAATTGACTCACAGTTCCACATGGCTCGGGAGGCCTCAGGAAACTTACAATCATGACAGAAGGCACCCCTTCATAGGGTGGCAGGAGAGAGAATGAGAGCCAGCAGGGGAAATGCCAGACACTTATAAAACCATCAGATATTGTGAGACTCACTCACTATCATGAGAACAGCATGGGGGAAACTGACCCCATGATTCAATTACCTCCCACCAGGTCCCTCCCACAACATGTGGGGATTATGGAGATTACAGTTCAAGATGAGATTTGGGTGGGGATGCAGCCAAACCATATTAGAGGCCTTGTGGAGGAGCAGCATGGCACATGCTATACGGAAAGGAGTGTGGTGTGACTGCCCCTGTGCTCTGAGCTTTCTCCTTGCCTGTTTCCTGCTCCTTGTACAGGAAGATGATGCTAGGTGATTCTTGGGCAGTTAGTTCTGTGTTTGACGAGTCCCTGGGTATTATCATCAAATGCCTTTTTATAAAGTCTCTGTCCATGTGGCAGAATGAAGGATGAGTGACAGAAGTCAGGTTCTTACCTTCGAAGGACATAGAATGAATAACCCAGAGAGTAACTGGTACTTACGTTTGTAAACAGGTGAATCATAAATATAACAAACCTATAGGGAGAGAGCTTCCTCCTTTTCATGAGTGTATTCTAGATGGCCTTGTAACATCCTGGAATATTAGAGTTGAGAGGGACTGAAGAGGTCATGTGGCCTTTTCTCTCTCTTACCCATGGATTTTCTTTTTATAACATCTACCTTGGTTTGGTTTGCTGACTCCATTTTGCTATCTTCAGTGACATTATATTCCCTTTTTGGACAGATACTGTCAAGAAAATACGGATGATCCTCTAATCTATCTTTCTATCACCTATAGGACTCCCTTCTCTAGAACAGGGTAGAAATTTCTCTTCCCTGAAGAACTCAGACATCCCTGGAGCTACTTCTCCTTGTACCTATAGCTATGGCTGCAGCACCTGCAGCCCTTGATGGATGGTAAAGGAAGTTGGCCTCTTGAATATTCATCATTCACCCCCTACCCGCAGAGTATCCCCCGCTCTCTGTGGTTTGCATCCAGTAGTCTTTCTCCTTACTCTCTTCTGTTTTATTTATATTTGACTATTTGATAACATGTTTGCAAAACACCCCAGGAGAGTTAAATAATTTGGTAATTAAATAACATTTTATAATTCCCATTAGCGGGACCCTTGATGTAGCATCTTTATACCTTCATCACCTTCCTACTCACCTTGAAATTGTGAAATCTCAGAATGGTGTTTATTTCCTCTCCTTTCCTTTCAAAATCACATCTAATGGGGTGCCAAGCCCTGTAAATTCTTTCTTTTTTGTTTTCCTATGACTTCAATTCTAGTTTAGGCCTGGATGCATCCTAGGCTTGTGTTATTGTTGTTTCTTTCTTTTCTTACCTTATCACTTACTACCTCTGTGACTTTGGGTAAGTACCTTGTTCCCTGTCAGTAACATGGGAATGGTAAAAGTGCCTAACTCACAGGCTTGTTGCAAGAATAAGCAGGATACTGTACATAGAATGTGCATACTTTAATAAATAAATTAATGTACATATGTTGGTGATGTGTTAAAAAATATTTTGCTAATAGACATCAGGCGTGGTGGCACACGCCTGTAATCCCAGTGCTTTGGGAGGCCGAGGCAGGCAGATCACTTGAGGTCAGGAGTTCAAGTCCAGCCTGGCCAACGTGACGAAACCCTGTCTTTACTACAAATACAAAAATTGGCCAGATGTGGTGATGCATGACTGTAATTCCAGCTACTAAGGAGGCTGAGGTGGGAGAATTGCTTGAACCCACGAGGTGGAGGTTACAGTGGGCCAAGATCATGCCACTGTATTCTAGCCTGGATAATGTAGCGAGACTCTGTCTCAAAAAAAAAAAAATTTTTTTTTTCTTTTACTAATAGTAAGCAACCAAGTTTAGGGACCCCTGGTCTGGAGGGTGAGATCTAGACCCAGCCATGGCAATTCCCTGTGGCTAGCCCCAGCCTGGCAGTCTTGACTTCCCTTCCAGTGTCCTTCCCTAGTGACCCTCATTCACTCTCCTGCCTTTTGATTTTTTTTTTTTTGAGACAGTGTCCCCCTGTTGCCCAGGCTGGAGTGCAGTGCTGCCATCTCGGCTCACTGCAACCTCTGCCTCCCAGGTTCAAGTGATTCTGCTACCTCACCTTCCCCAGTAGCTGGGACTATAGTCGTGCGCCACCACATCCATCTAATTTTTGTATTTTTAGTAGAGACGGGGTTTTACCATGTTGGCCAGGCTGGTCTCAAACTCTTGACCTCAGGTGATCCTCCTGCCTTGGCCTCCCAAAGTGCTAGGATTACAGGTGTGAGCCACTGCGCCCGGCCACCTTTTGATTTTCATATCATTGCTCATCTCATGCTGCTCCTCAATATCCTCCCTCGGTCTCCCATTTTCTTTTCTCATCCAGAAGTTCACCTTAAATGCCTCCTGTTTCCTCAAGCCTGCCAGGACAATTCCAGTTCCAGACCCCTTAAGTGTTCTTTTTCCATACTTCTCATTTGGCCTCTGTAGTTTTCTGTGTTGTGTTGATATTTTTTGCCATATATACTGCTTGGCTCTGTAGTTATTCTGTGCTAATTCTTACATGGACATGCCCTATAAATTGTGTTTCACTTGCTGACTTTGTTTTGAGCTATTTTGTCATCTTTCTCATTTATCATTTACCTGGAGACACATACCTATACTTTTTGGATGACATTTTAGTGTGTCTATTTTTTTTTTATCATAGTAATATATAATCCTTTAAGGAGACGATCCATTTGTTAAATTTGTGATTTGAGTCTCCCTGGATTTGACAGCATGCATCAGCTTGATGCAGACATTCATCTACAATGTATTAATGAGCATTTTTTGTATGTGGATTTATTTTCTTTTACTCCATATGACATAAAATTATCATCCATGTGTTTAATGCCTTTATTTCAGCACTTACAGTCCTGATTTCTGCATGGGCTCCTGGGAAGAAGATTATTCTAGTGAGGAAAGCTGGATGGTACACAGAGCATATCCATTTAATCTGGGTTTTCCTCTTCCTCAAACATTGTAAAAATGACTGTTTCATCAGCCAAGTTTTGTCAGTCTGTGACAGCAGCTGTGCAATCATTGGAGATACCATTGGCCCTGGAGTCAGAAGACACACGTTTAAATCTTGATTCAACTACTTGGTTGTTGTTTGAACCCAACCGAATCATTTAACTCTCATCATTTAACCTCATCTGTAAAATAAGCTTAATACTCTATATGCCACAGCATTATTGTGAGGATTGAGACAATGTCAATGAATGTACTGGGTACCTGGGAAGAGGTCAATAAATGTCCGTTTAAAAGAAAAGGAAAAATAAAAGGGTCTCTTCTGTCCTGGGTGAGGCTTCTGATGCAGAGTTTATTTTGAAGAGAAACAGACAAGTTCAGAGTGCATTAAATTTAGGCTTGAGACTGAAGACTGAACATTAAGTCAGCCTGGTTTCTGGACTTACCTTAACCAGAATGTCTATGGCCTCCCCGGAGAGTATGAGGATTAATTAGTTAATCTTTGTAAAGTGCTTTGAAGGTGAAAAGTGCTATGTAAGTGGAATGGCTGAATTGCTATCAGGGTTATAATAATGGTGGCACCATATTCTGCCAGTCTTGACTGTCTTTGACATCAATAATCAATAACAGGAAAGCTCTAAGATGTTTTACTTCATGTGAAATAAAGGATTCAATGTGTGATTTCTGATAAAATTATTTCTGTAGTCTTAGAGATAACAACTTCCTAGTTTTTCCCAGCAGAGGAATGCTATAGTCATTTAAGCAGCAACAGTCTTATCCCCTGGCTTCTTGGGAATCTCCTGCTTAGCAATCTGGTTAGAAATCCTAGCCAGCTCAGGTAGAGGGGCAGTTTGCCAGTTTTGGATGCCTTATGGGTCCTGGGCACATGGGTTTTTAAGAGTAATCTTGCAGAAGTGAAGGAAGAGTGTTGAGTGATTATGCAGTGACTAGGGCTTAATAACCAATGCAGAGTGATACCATGGGCTAGTAGAAAGAGATGTGGCTTAGCTGTGTGACCCTGGGCAGGTCACTTATCTGAACCTTAATTTTTTCACCTGTCAAGTGGCAGCATAGTAGTTGATGAGTACAATGATAAAGGTGGCTCACGGGAGGGTGACTTTCACCCTTGCTGGGGAGAGCTGGGGAGAGCTGGGGAGTCAAGAAAGGTTTCATAGAACTAGTAGTACATGAGCTGGACTCCAAAGCTGCAGCCATAGTTTACCACTTAAGGAGAGGGCATTCTTAGCAAAAGGAACAGCACACAAAGAGCCATGAAGTAGTACGTGTGAATGGACCTACTCCCAGCTCTCATAATATACAAGGTATCTCATATACCCTGTGAGCTACACAGACTTTGTTTCCTCCTTGAGGAAGCCCAAAAGTCAGATTCCTGTAAACTGCTTGGTATCTACCTTAGTGTCTGCTAGCAGGCTGATGCTGAGAACTGTTTCCCTGCAGAGCCTTGTATCACTGCAATATTCTGACATTTCCCCATGAATCTATGGTTCTTTTTTAGCTGACACTATAAACCATATGTTGAATGTGAGGCCAGATGAAGCTTTGATACCAAACACAAAGTATGCAGTAGTAGATTTGTCTAGAATTTAATATGCATTGCTCTGTGTTTTGTCTCTAAAGCAAAGTTTTTCTTTGTTAAAATAAACATGTATAAAGAATTTATACAACGCACATGGTTATGCATATTTATTGCAGAGAATCTGTTAATAATCTATGCCTCATCAGATTTTGCATTTGTGTTGAAATAACAAATGTGGCACTTGGTACAACTGAATGAATTTGGTGAATTTTCTCTTATCTGGGAGAAGAAAGTCCATTTCTCCTTTTGCGAATCTCGTTTTCTTTTGTCATTTTTAGCACTGGCCAGCTTCCCATGTGGTGCATCTGGGGGACTAAATGCTTTTCTGGCTCCAAATGGTTTTGCCATTTTTTTTTTCTTCTCTCACTCCCTTCCCTCTAGCACACATAAACACTTGCCTTAGGATTGTTAGAATTGCTCCTTTGGTAAGAGCATAGATTCCGAAAGGTCCCCTTATGTTATAAGGAGGGGAAAGCAAATGAAACTGGCCATTCGTTGAGCTAGGCCCTAAGAGATTGTGGAGTGGAGAACTTCAAGGTGGCTAAATGGGGCCCTAGGTTGGGTGGGGGAGAGGAGAGCCTGAGAGCAGGCATCTGGGCAAAGCACAAGGAGTGTGTGGGGAAGGGAGAGAATGGAAAGCCATAAAGCATGGTTGAAGTTATATCCATAGTCATAGCCATATCTATATAACATGCAAGAACAGAAACTTTAGAATGAATCTGCTTGAATCCAGCTCTGGTACTTACAGCTTGTTTGATCTTGGGCAAGTCATTTAACCTCTCTGAACCTTCATTTCCACATCTGTAAAAATATGAGTGCGTGTGCCTTCTTTACAGGAAGATAGGAAGGCTCCTGGTAGTTGGTACTAAAATCAGTGTCACACTTTCTCTTGTAATTCATTGCCTACCCATGAGAGCACAGCTGTGGAATGTAGTCTTAATTCAAATAATGTTTGTTTTTAGAAACTGGCAAGGTGTTTACCTGGGGCCGAGCAGACTATGGTCAACTAGGGAGGAAGTTGGAGACTTACGAAGGCTGGAAACTAGAAAAGCAAGATTCATTCCTCCCCTGTTCAAGACTACCGAACAGCGTGCCTTCATCTCTGCATTGCTTAACTGGAGCAACTGAGGTAGGAAGTGACTTCACACAGATGTAATGTGTCCCTTTTTCTTGTCTTTCAGTGAAGCATTTACTGAGGGCCTACTGTGTGCCAGGCATTATGGATAGGTTCCATGTAGGAATCTGAAGAGGTCCTGACTCCAAGGAGCTCGTGCTTTAATGTGGTCAAAAGTCAGTTACCCAGATAACTGTACTGCAAGGCAGACTCTGTGTAGTTCCTTAGAGGTTCAAAGTACTTTGGATCTACTGTGAAGAGCAAGAAATGAATTCAGGGTACAGGGATTGGCCTAGGCTCCGAAAATGACAAGGCTGGCCAGGCACAGTGGCTCACGCCTGTAATCCCAGCACTTTGGGAGGCCAAGGTGGGTGAACTGCCTGATGTCAGGAATTCGAGACTAGCCTGGCTAACATGGTGAAACCCCATCTCTACTAAAAATACAAAAGTTAGCTGGGCATGGTGGCACAGGCCTGTAGTCCCAGCTACTTGGGAGGCTGAGGCAGGAGAGTTGCTTGAACCTGGGAGGCAGAGGTTGCAGTGAGCTGAGATCGCGCCATTGCACTCCAGCCTGGGCGACAGAGCAAGACTCTGTCTCGAAAAATAACCGAAAAAAACAAAACAAAAAAAACCCCAGGACAATGACAAGGCTTTGATGCTTTCATCTGTGCTTTGGAAGATGGGTCAGACTTGAGCAAGCAGTTGTAAGACAGAAATTTTAAGTGTGCACAACAGCTTGAACAGAGTCATGGGGGTAGGAAAGGGAGGAAACTATTTTGGGGATCACTTGGTGGTTCAGTTTGGCGGGAGCATTGGGTATCTGGAGGGACAATTATGAGGTAATATCAGAAAGATGGGCTGGAACCTGATCAAGGGGCCGTTTAATACTGAGCTAAATATTTTATACTTGTGTTTATTTTTCCCAGTCCAGAAAGCACTGCAGTTCAGTTGCTTATTCAAACCCCTTTGATTTTGTGAAGTGGTTTGAATTTCTACATTTAAGGCAGGAATCTTAATTTCTCCAGGGTATGTGTTTCTGTTACTAAATTTTACTTTACTGTTACCCTTAAAAAAAAGAAAAGGCTAGATTTTTTAGAGGAATGAGGATGGCCACACAGGAAATGTGCCTCTGAACCCAAGTTGGCTTAATGAAGGAATTCAGTCTTCATTCAGAGTCTGTCAAAAAAATTAATAAGCTAGTGAGACTTCTGTAATTAGCATCAGACTAATGACAACCCTCTTCATACCTAGAGGGCTTCCCTTCCCCAGGGCCCTGCCTGGCCTCCTCCTTCCGGGTATGTAGGACGCTTCTCAGTTTCTGCTTTCACATCCCAGCCCTGGTCTTCCTGGGCCTTTTCTTAGTGCTGGGTTAAATGTGTCTGTCTTTTTTTCTCTCTCTTTCTCTTGGGTTGAAAAGGTACTAAACAATACCACAAAGACAATTTTACAGTAATAATAATGAAACCACTTAGTATTATGGAAGATTTCCATGATCTTACCACCCTAAAACAGCTACATTCCTTTTTGTGTATACACATGTCCATACTTCTATAAGTTGTACCAATAGCATTTATGATGTTTTGTTTTCAATCTTTATTTTATCACAGATGCTTTGCTTTTTTCCCTCTTGGTCTTTAAAATGAACATTTAAAATGGCTATACAGTAAACATTACATGATTAGAAGGTTCTGGGATTTCTCAAACCATTCTTTGGATATTGGACATTTAGATCATCCTTTTTTTTTCACCACTAGTGAATCTCTGTTGAACTGTTTACTTAAGATATGATCTTAGGGATGCAATGACAAGGGCAAAGGTCAGGAGCATCTTTATGACTTTTGATATATTTCTCCAGATTGTGTTTGGCAGAAGTTGGCTCTACCAGTAGTAAATAAGGCAATGCAGTATTTAAACTAGTGTTGTCTCCTTAGTGAGTTAAGGTGCTGAGAGCCTGTTAAATAGTGTTTTAGACTCTAGTTTTTCTTTGTCTTTCCCAGATCATTTAAGACTTTGTGGTCAGGTTGCACAGTAGTGGAGGAATAGAGGATTCTTAGATTTTTCTGAGTCTCTAGTTCTATTGGCAAGATGAGTATACCCTGTGTCACAATACCTAAGGTATTGGTATTGGTGAGGATAACATGCAAAGTTCTTGACTTAGTAGGTACGCAGAAACTGTTGATTCCATTCTCTTCTTACCCTTTGAAGTTTTTTAATGCCATGTGGTAGCCACAGTATGCAGCACTGGGACAGACATGGCCAGTGCAAAATTTAGTGTAAGAGCCTGACATTGATAGGAATTTTATGTAGCTTATCAGGAGTGGGCTTGAGTCCTGAGCCCCCTGGCAGCTTCATTTTAGAGCTCCTTCTTTTCTAGCTCCAGTCTCTGGGGTGCTGGAGTGTAGACTCTCTGGTCTCACTTCAGGTTCAGACTCCAGGCTCTTACTCTCCGGTAAATTGGGTCTGGGAATTATCTCCAGTTGTGGATATCCAGGTCTGGCCTGCTAGGCATATATTTGCTCGAGGCTAAGAGAGAGCCAGTCCAGGAGGCAGCTATATGCTACTAGGAGTGGGTTCACCTCGGAGAAGACAAGAGCTACACTAAACTAGGTGCTACCCTGGTCATGGGCTTGGCCAGAGAGGTGCAGAGATACCTGGAGGCACAGGAACAGCGTTGGACTAGGCTGATGTTTCCTGACCCTTGAGGACCTGAGTGTGGCACATAGCTGACCAATTGCCTTTAATTCTTAATTGCCTTTAATGTCCAAGGGATAAGCAAGAGGAGGAGTGAATTGTCTGGTGTCTCAGATAGGATGTCTGCACAGAAGGGTCCAGAAGGACAGCCAAGCAGGAGAGGAAAACACAGGTAGACAGCTAGACTGTGGTATAACCATCCCTTCCTGGGAACCAAAGAAAGCAAAGAAACACAAAGTTAGTTAGTGCTTATTATAGGCCAATATGCTAAATGCTTTGCATATATTATTTTGTCTTCATGATAAACCTGTGTGCAGGTGTCACAATTGCTGCATTATGAATAAGGAGACTAAGGCTAGGAATGGGTAAACTCAGCTGGCCCTTACTGATCACATAATAGATAAACAGTGAGCCTGGGTCTTTAACTTGAAGTGCTTGAAGAAGGTCACATACTCTACAGATAAACTAAAATTGAGGTCCTTTTTTCTATGTGCCCTTTCCTGGGTGGAACCCTTTGCTGGGTGCTTGAAGTCTGGGAATAAGGGTCTGTAATTCCCTAAATGTCTCAATTCTTTTCTTCTGAGCCATGTCTCCTCTCTAGCTGGAGAAACACTTTATTTGAGATTTTAGACCTTGCAGGCCTTCCTTTAATGTTCTTACAGTTGTAAAAACTTCTGTGTTTCATTCGCTGTCAGTTTTACCTTAGATATTGGACCTCTCTAGGCACTCCTGGAAAATTCCAGAGTGGGTAGTACAGTGATCTGGATTAATCCCACCATGCACATGACAGGGCAGGATGTGTGTGAACAGGTTTGTTTGCTCCTTGACTGCAGATGAATACCCCAGCAGCTCTCTGCTTTCCAAGCCAGTTTCATAGCTAAGGTCTCTAATCCCTAGCTGCTAACTCAACTTTGGCACTCCTGAGAATGTTGACTAACCTATAACTTCCCAGGCTTCTTCAGTACCACTTTAGCCTTGCTCGATTCTTTGCCCTGGCTCTATTCTCTGCTCTTGTTTCTTGTCCCCAAGCCCTCCTATTCCAGTTTAGGTTGCAGGGACTTGGTATGATGCCGCCGTTCCTTATTCCCTGGACCTCAATAGAATGTTCCTGCTCCCTGTTCAATTCTTTGTGTTTCCAAGATGAAATCCCTGTCTGGTCTTCCCAGAACTTGCAGTTCAGCTTTGACTGTCATCCCTGTGTATGTGCCCTTATTGCCTAAGACTGACCTCAGTGACACTACCTTCTTGAATTTCTTGCCCGCCATCCCCGCCACTGACTGTTTGTGTGCTGTCCCACCTTTTATGCTCTCCTGGATCTCTCTGACATTTACCTCCTTCTTGACTTTTGAGTTCTTGCGCATTCCATAAACATTGGTTGACACCTGTCATGCACCAGTGTTGGCCATACAGTGGAAGGGGGTGGGGAGGTGGATACAAGGATGAAAAATACACAGTCTTTGCCCTCAAAGAACTTCCAGGTACATAAGTTAATATCTACTGTAATTGAGTGAAAAGTGCTATTAGAGGTATGTACAAAAGGCCAAAGGAGCAGTAAAGATGGAATCGTTAATTCTGAAGACACTAACAAAAAAGAAATGTTATTTGAATTGGGTTCTTAAAAATGCATAGGAGTTTAGCAAAGGTAGAAGGATATTAGGCTGAGGGACAACATAAACTGAAATTGAGTCTAGATCGCTTTTAACTTCTGATGCAATCAGGATGCCTACCCATTCTAGTGGCTGAACCTAGTTTTGCAGTCTGGCTGCCAGCCTAGCCTGTCCCATCACTGTCTGAAGGAAAATGACCTTCACATACATTGTCTCATTCGATCCCAGCATGATGCTGTGAAATAGGCCAGAATAGGCATGGTTATTCCCATTTTGTTGTTCCGGAAACTGAGGCCAGAGAGGCTAGCTAGGAATTAGGAGACGATCCAAGGCAAACAGCCTGATTCCCAGTGTTTCTGAGGACTTTCTCTGGGCTCAGTCTGCAGCCACAGTCCTGAGTCATGTTCCTGGTTTAAATTCTGCCCACGTTTGGTTGAGGAGCACCAAATCCCAGCCAGGGAACTCAGTATACACGTGCATGTGTGTGCGCATACAGTGCCATTGGAGCAAGAGCAGGAAATGTGGAAATAAACAAAAGTTAAACCAGAGATTGGGTAATTGTCAAGCCCAAATGCCATCAGCTCTCATTTGCAGGGGACTAAAACTGCTAGAGGATCAACCTGTGCACAGGGTCTAAGTGCAGTCTGTCGGAATGAGTGGGAAAGAAGCTATTTTTAGTTTGCAGAGTCACTCACTCAGCTGTGTTAGCTGAGGTTTGAGCCAGGCCCCTACACTTTCCACAGTGTTATTTCTGAAGGAGAAATACCACTTGAATGCTTGTGTAAAACCCATTAATGAACCTGGAAGTTTCCAGGGCATCTTTGTCCTACAGCTCCCTCGGAAGACTGCCTTTCCTGAATGACCTTCCTCCTTTCCTATATTTAATGCATTTCTAATTTTAAGTTTGTGTCAAGACTGTGGGACTTTGGTGCCCTAAATAACACAGAAATCTACCACCAGCAATCAGCTGAGTCCGGAGGGCTCTGACAGAATTGAACACAACCTGAAAAAGCATTCCCAAGTGGCTCTCTAGTAAGTAACCCACAGCATCATTGCTGTTCCTAGAGAAGCATAAGGTCTCTGAGACCATGGGCCCAGGCAGCTCAAACCTTTCAGTTGTAACAGGGTCCAGTGTTTTAAAGGCCCCTGGAAATGGGATAGCAGTGCTTCAAATGGGTAGTACTGTTCACCCAAAGATGGTTTCATTGGAGATTTAAAAATCTAGCACATCTGTGCTGTAGCTGCTGACATAGCAGGGGAAGAAATAACACAAAACAAACCTCAAAGTGGTGGACCGGATTTGTCCCTGTGAACACTCAGAAGAGAGGAAGAGCTGTCATGTTTGAGAGAGATGGTGAAACAAGCACTTACTACTACCCACTATTTTCTTATTTATATTTATCATCTCTCTTTTCTCACTAAAATAGAAAATCCAAGAGAGCGAGGGCCTTGTCTATCTTGTTCAAAGATGTGATCCCCGTGTCTAGAATAGTACCTGACACCTTGTGGGTACTTAGTGAATGTTTACTGGCCAAGTGAAAAATGAATGAAAGCAATGGTTTTGGAGGTATGTGCCTGTTTTCACGTCTTCTCTTCTTCCCCATAGTCTGTGCTTCTCAATCCCAGGCCAGTTCAGGAATACGCATTTCCATGTTTTCAGGCATTTGGTCATCAGATGCCCTGCAGAGCCAGCACAGATAGGCTGTGAGCCTGTATTGTGCTCAGAACAGCCCTGAAGTTTCTTGCAAAGGCTACTGATGATGAGGCTCATAGTCCTTTAGCACTTCACAGTTTACCAAGTACTTTCGTGCCTGTTCACCTTCAGATTTTCTTCTTTAATCCAACAGATGCTTAGGTATGCCTGTCTGTCTGAACACAGCATTAGGGTAGTGGAAGCAGAGAAGAGTGGAACAGTTTCTGTCTTAGGAGCTTAGGAGTTCGTAGCGGGGCTAAGTTTACTGTAGGACAAACAGAATGTGACAAAGGCTTTAAGAGAGTCTGGCAATGAAAATATGTTGATCCTGTCCCTGTGTCTTGGTGACCTTCTCGTTCTTGCATTTTCAGTCCCTGTGGTTTTGTTGGGTTCTGCTGGGTGGGGGTAGGGGCTGGGGTGGGAAGTTGTGACTGGAAAGCCTTCCTGAATTGGAAGCCTTGATGTTAAATTAGTGCTCAAGGGAGGAAAAGTAAAGTAACAGGGGAATCTTGGCAAGAATTTGAAGAGGAAAGCAGAGGAAGAGCAGCCAGATAGAGACTGAGTATTGACAGGAGAGAGAGAAGGGAAGCCAGGTCCTGCCGAGTCACAGAAGCCAAGGAAATGCCAACAGGGAGGTCACAGAGGTTGGGGATGGAGTAAAGACCACTGAATTTGGTGACCGGGAGGCTGTGGCACTTGAGAGAGCAGCTTCAGTGGGAAGGTAGAAGCTAAAGCAGGAGCACAGCAAATGAGTGAGCGAGTGATGAGAAATAGAGGCTGTGGATGTGAGTAGCCCTTCCAGGAGATTCCGGTCAAAGATGATGAAAACAAGCCCAGTACCTTGAATAGAGAGATTGGTTACAGTTTATTTTGTAAGCATAGAGAAACCAGAGTGTGTCAGGAGGCTGAAAGAGAGATTTAGAGAGAGAAAGAAAACTGAATCAGTAAAGTTGCAAGAGGAAGGGAGAAGAATTGGAGCAAGGTCCCCAAGAAGATGAGACAGAGGATTGAGGTCACTGTGAAGGGGTCAGTTCTGACAAGAAGAAAGGAGACTTTTTCTTTCTTTCAGTGCTGGAGTAAAGAAATAAGGGGATATGTGAAGAGAAAAGTTTTGAGGTGGAGAAGAGAATGCTTTCATTGAACGGTGTACCTCTTTTGTCATCAGGTTTTATGTTAGTTTTATTTATTTATTCAACAGATGTTTGCCGTATCCTACTGTGGGCCATGCACAGGCACCAAGAATTCACAAATAAAAGTCAAACTTGCTGCCCAATACTGCAATGTGGTATTTATTAGTAATGTAGTAATTATTAACATGCCCATTTCTAAATCAAACTTGAAGTTCTTTGAGGACAGGCATTATCTTATTTATCTTTGTATAATTAGGGCAAGATTTGGTACAAAGTAATAATAGAATTGTGCTGAAAAAAGCGTGAGAGCTCATGTTGGTTGGCTTAAATCTTCCTGGTTAGATTGCAAGGCAAATTATCAGCTGGAGTGATGAGGTTAGAGCAGGGAGGCCACCAGGGAGGGACTAGTTCACTTTACTCTGTAATGGGTTATTCCAGCACTGTTGGGTGACTGCCTGGAAATGGGAGAAGGAAGACACCATTATTGGTTCTGACCACTGAGTGGCAGGAAGGGCAGATGCTGTTGTCCTTATTCTGGGGGTGAGGAAACTGAAGTTGAGAAAGAAAGCTGTCACTTGCTCAAAATCGCAGTACAAAGCAGAACAGGGACTTGAACCTGGCTCTTGGGCCCCTCATTTTTCTCATTGCTCACCCTGTATACCAACAGCTTCTTCTCTGGACAGTTCTGATCAGGGTGTGACCCTGGGCTCTGGCTTTGGATATCACTGGCTGGTAGTCAGGTCTAATGGAGACTTGGTGGCCCTTTACAGGCTCTGCCTCCATGTCATATCAGGAAAAGCAACAAGGAAAGGAATAGCCTCAGTAAGTATTGGGACAGTAAGTTAATTCATGCTTATAGTAGTAAACTCGTGCTGGCTGGAGTTGGAGGTCTGATGGACAGAGTCTTGAACATAGAGCATGACTTGGGTTGGACTTTCTGCTCTGTATGTACAATCTGATTTTGGGTCATTCAGAACCTTTCCAAGCGTTAGCTTTCTCATTCACAAAGTGCACATAATAATATCTGCATTATCTTGCCCATAGGATTATAGAAAAATGAAGATAGTATATATAAGGGTTTTTGTAGACTGTAAAGTGCTGTACATGTACAAAAAAAGTTGTTTTTTAGGTTCATGACACATGAGCTGCTTCAGGTACAGGTTTTATTAAAAGTATGGGTCAGAGCTGCTGTTTTGTCTTAATCACTTGAGATCTTAGAAGCTACATAGAACCACCGTGGATCTTATAAACACTTCTTAGAACCAGAACCAGTGAAGATAGTGGAGCCTAGATGCTTGATAATCCAGCCAATCTCCATGTAGCATCAGAGTATGAATTCCTATTGAGGTAGCCATCAGCATTGACAGCAAGGATATCTCTGGCTTGCTTTTTTTTCAGCAGCAGAGGAAATTCATCAGCACTGATTTAAAGTCCTAGTGACCTCATATGTCACTACCATGCTCTGCAGAAGCATGACTGCCCCAGGCTTTGCCCAGGGTTACCCTGGAGCTGACCAGCTGTCTTGTGTTGCATTTGACCTTGAAAACTGGGCTGTCCCAGGGTGAAAGTAAATCATGCAGAGGTTTAGAGTGAAAATAGAAGGCGATGAGGGTTTAAAGGAGGCTGCAGTGGTCTGCTGAGAGCGATTCTAGGTCTGTGAAGGCTGAATGAGCTGCACATGAATTGGCTGGTCAGGGGACTAAAACTACCTCCATTTCTACCACTGTTCCTCTAGTTTGGACTCTCATTATCTAGTGCCTAATAGAGTGACAGCTTCTTAATTGGTAACCCCTTGTCTCTAGTTTGGTTTCGTCCCAGTTGCTCACAACCAGTTGCCAAAGTGAGGTACTGAAATAGAAATCTGATTGCACTATGCTCTTTTTCTTTAGACTCTTAGAAAATACAAAAAACTTTTATTCCCATAATAAACACTTATTAGATAGCGACTTTCTATATGGAAGAAACTTAGCCAAGCATTTAGGATATGGTGGAGATTAAGACCCAGCCTCTGTTCTCAATGGGTGGGAGAAACACACAACCCATAATCTGCACAGCCAGTCTGCAAAGAATGGAGGTATTAGAGTCTAAGCTCCAGGACTGTTGCTGGCCTTGTTCACCACTGCCTCCTCATCACCTTGAATAGCACCCAGCACACAGCAGGTGCTGAGCAAATGATTGTTATAGGGCTGAATGTGTGCCCTTACTTTCTGATGGCTTCCCATCCTGAATGAAGTCTAAAATCTCTGGATTTTCATAAGAAGCTCTTCTTGATCCAGCTTCTGTCAAAATACCCAGCCTTACCTTCTACCAGTCTCCCCTGTATTCTGCAGTTTATTTATGCCTAGCCAATAATGCATCATGTTTTTTGATACTTCTGGGTCTTTGCATGCTGGTTCTGCTTCCCTTTTGCCTTTGGCTCCTTGGACAACTACTACCCATTTCTCAGTAGCTAACAAGGATGATGTCTTATAATCATCTTGGTATTCCTACCACCGAGTCTTACAAACATGCCTCTTCTTACTTTCTCTATTGAGTTTTTCTTTGCGTGGTGTCATTATCCACCTTCCTTGGCTCTGTTGGGCAGCTGTCCCTGAAGCACTTTTCCCTTCACCTCCCCTGCCCTTGAGTTTAGGCCTGGAATTTGTTGGGCTGTTGGTGGCCTGGCTCTGGGATGTGATGAGCCCTGACCTCCCTTTTGCCTTTCCTAAATACTTTCTCCCTCCTGCTTTGTCCACATCCAGACACCTAGATCTCTCTGCCAGTTCTACTTGCACAAAAACCCTACCCTGAGCAGGGTATGGGTTTTGCCAGTCCCACTGCACAGGGATTGGACTCAGTGTCCTGGATCCTTAGTTACTGTTTGGGACTTTGTTCTGAGTGGCTTATTCCCCTATATAAGGCCATCTGTTTGATTCCAAGGGTTGCTGTTCCTTGGAGCTTCTTGCTTGGAAGCCTTCTGACCAATGGGACCTCCTTGTTGTTTACACTGACCTGAATTAAGCTTTTCTTTGCCAGGCTCCACTGGGTACTTTATATTGGATAGCTGCCTTAGGAGCCAGCCCTGTAGTTCACCATCTTCCCTAAAGATGACTGCTATCTGGCTCCAGCCTCTTCTTTGCCTGAAATGTCCTGAACCACAGAGACCTTGCCTGGTAGGCACCTCTTGAGGTAGATAAAGAGGAAACATTCCTCTTGTCACTTCCAAGAAAGCAAAAACAGGCCATTCCCCTGGGATGCAGCCTTTACAACCCCAAGATCCCCGGCCAGTTGTTAGAGGGACTGATGAATTGTGACTGGAAGGGAGAGATTAATCTTTGTATGGTTACATAATTCCCTTTGTGATGTAGTGGTTCTGTCTGTGGGGACACTGCCAGTGGTGGCCGCCACCTCCTGCATCTGAAGATTACTATTTGGAAGAGAGCTCTTTTTGCTGGATGTCTGGTGTCATCCAAGATTGGGGGAGACTGGCTATAGATAACAGAAATGGAAGGAATCAGAGATATCTTTGCAAAAGGAGCAACTGCTACAATAATTAATTGTGAAGCCTCTGGCTTTTCAGAGGAACCAGAAATATAAGTGGAATGCAAAGTAGGAGGTAGAGTGGGGTCCCACTCACAGGTGCTGGGAGGCTACTGTGGCTCCCACAGGGGCCTCCCCATGTACCATTTCAGGAGACCCAGCTGGCTAGGGAAGGTTGCTCATGGCTACTGAACAAAATGTGTCACTGTAAGCAGCACTCCCAAGACTGGGTGAGGAAAGTCCCTTGCTTCAAAAAGGTGATTCAGTAATTTTTGAGCTTTTTCTCTGTGGTTTTATTTCACTGTGGTCCCCACTGGTAAGATTTCTTATTAATTGCATGGAACATGCATATCATTTGAGGATAGGGTCTGCACGAGGGAGCAACAAATAGGGGAAGGACTTGGAAGAATCAAGAGACTACACTGCGGCTTGGTGTTTGGACAGCTGCTTTTACTTCTCTGAGTCTCAGATTTTGCATCTGTCAAATAGATATAATACTTCTTATTGGATTTAGCTCTGTAAGTTGTCAGAATGATGTCAGGGATATGAAAGCATTTTATCAACTATGAAGCAATAAACAAATGTATGTTTTGTTTGTAGTTTTCTTACATGGGTTTTTAGAAAACTAATTTCTTGTAGCACTTTGGGAGGCTGAGACAGGTGGATCACTTGAAACCAGCCTGGGCAACATGGCAAAACCCTGTCTCTACAAAAAACACAAACATTAGGCATGGTGATGTGTACGTGTAGTCCTAGCTTCTCTGGAGGCTGAGCTGGGAAATGGAGGTTGCAGTTAGCTGAGATTGTGCTACCGCACTCCAGCCTGGGTGATAGAACAAGACTCTGTCTCAGTAGAAAAGAAAGAAAGAAAAAAAAAAGAATGGATTAGACAATTGGATTTTTTAAAAGAAGTAATAATAATGTTAGTTCCTGTTTGTCGAACATTGACTACGTGCCATGTATTATGCTAAGCACTTTATAAACATCACTTTTAATTCTTAACACATTCCCATGAAGCAGTATAATAATTTATCCTTATTTTGTAGATGAGGGAACCAAAACCTGGGGAGGTAACTAAGCTGAGAAATAGCAGAGCTAACATAGTGGCAGCAGTGTAGACTAGAGGACATACAGGTGACTGGATGGTGGTTTTCCAGGTTGAAGGGCAAAGAGGTGACTGTGGCTTGGTGGTCACCCCAACCCCTAGAAGTCCAGATGTGCCAGTCTTCTGGCAGAGCCTGTAAGAGCTCATTTGTCCCTCCTTGGTATCTGGGCACAAACTAGTGGAGGTAAACAAAGGCACCCAAGAGGCTTTCCTTCCCCAGAAACCACCACTTTAAAGCTGGTACAGTAAAACATGCCTTTGAAGACTTGCAAGAAGATACTTTAATTCCTCATCATTCTTTCTTGGGTTTGTGTTGTTTCTGTTTACAGTGGCGGGAAGAATGAGTTTTGGAGTATCTCAGTCCTAACCCCCTTACCTGTACATCCAAAGTGTACCACTTTACAAGGCTCAGATTAGAGCTTGCCCAGTGGAATCTTTTCTGGACAACTTCAGTTGCCATTTCAAGTATGAGCTACTTGAGGATGGGCACCATATCTTGATTGTGACTGTAACTTTAGTGCATAACACAGTGCCTGTCAGAAAGCAAATGGTTGGGATTTGTTATTGAATTGAATGGAAATCTTAAAGTTCGAATCACCTATTAATATTTGATTGTATTGTAACATCTGATTATCCCATGTGTGGTGGTCTTCCAGAGGAAATTGTATGGTGCTACTGAGTGGGCACTGTATCTTATGATTTTTTTTTTGTCATACCCTGTTAGGCAGGGAGTGAGGGGCTAGGTCACATGGCAGGCGCTTGGAGAAGCCTTGGGGGCTCCATCTCCATCTACTCTGAAGCAGGCTTGGAGAGGTCTGTCATGAGATCGCTGTACTGGTTGCTAACAGAGTTATAATGTATTAGTTCTGGAGGGAGAGAAGCAAAAACAGAATGCTGACTCCTCCAGCAGTCTCAGCATGAGGGTCATAGGAATATAGGCATCTTTTTCAATCTGCATTGCTCTGTTCCTCAGACACCTATTTTAGGGTGACAGCACAGAGGCACGCAAATGGTGCATTTCCCTTTGCACCCCTCAAGGTGAAATTTCTGCTGTTGCACGGGGACTTTTGGGAGCAGTTCTGTAGTTACTGCTGTATAATGCATTTATCATTCTGCTCCCCTGGCACATTTTGTCAAGCTGCGTAATTTCCCCGTGCCTTACAACACTCACTAGCTCCATGATGATGAACCATCTGGTGGCCACAGCCTCCTTGATCAGGTTCTGAGATGCAGTGGAAAGAGCAATGTATTTGCTAGTAATGACAGCAGGTAGCATTCTCCAAGTCCCAGTAGATGCCAGGTTCTCTGCTAAGCACTTTCTAGGCACCCTCTCTTTAATTCTCATGGCAGTCTTGCAGAGTAGGGATTATTATTCCTCTGTTTGCAGTTGAAGAGAGTGAGACTCGGAGGTGGTCACTAGTCCAGGGTCACATGATTAGTAAATGACAAAGTTGCTAGTAAAACCCTGATCCTACTGCAAAGCCTATGCTGCTGCGTACCAGGATTCCATTTTCATCTCTGATGTTGACTGCCTATGGGACCTAGGACCAGAGACTTTGCTTTCTCTGAGCCTCAGTTTCCTAATCTGTATAATGAGAAGCAGTTTCAAGGGTTCTTCTAAAGTTCTAAGGCCAGTACCATTCTAGTTTGGCTAGAGCTCTTAATCACCTGGAGACCAATTTCTTTTCACCTTTGTGTTTTTATTTTTTGGTTTTTTGAAACGGAGTTTCACTCTTGTTTCCCAGGCTGGAGTGCAATGGCGTGATCTCGGCTCACCGCAACCTCCGCCTCCTGGATTCAAGCGATTCTCCTGCCTCAGCCTCCCGAGTAGCTGGGATTACAGGCACGTGCTGCCATGCCTGGCTAATTTTTTTTTTTTTTTTTTCAGTAAAGACGGGGTTTCTCCGTGTTAGTCAGTCTGGTGCTGAACTCCTGACCCCAGGTGATCCGCCTGCCTCAGCCTCCCAAAGTGCAGGGTTTATTTGTTTTGTTTGTTTTGTTTTATAGTGGCAGGCTAGCTGCTGTGTATTAATTCCACAACAATAACATTCAAATCAGGCAAGTAAGAGAATACATAGTATAAAATTGTATGGATCAGTGCTGTCCAGTGGAACGTTCTAGGATGATGGAAGTGGTCTGTATCAGTCTAATACAATAGCTAATAACCACATGTGGCTACTTAACAATTGAAATATGGTTAATGTAACCAAGTGACTGAATTTTTAATTTTATTTAATTTTAATTCAAATTTCAGTAGCCACATGTGGCTAGTAGCTACCATACTGTACAGTGCAGGTATAGATAGTATAATAATATAAAACTAAATAGAGCATAGATTCTTCTATGTTCCAACCAAGGCTTCTAATTTCCATTTGATTTTTCCAGAGGTGTAATACCTGATGTATTATTACATTTGTATTAAGCTTTCAGCTTTCAGCACACTCAAACATACATTATTAAATCATTTTGTTTCCTACCTAGGAGGCATATAGAAAAGATGATTTGTGCTATGTATGTTTTTCAGATAAGGAAACTTAGGCACAGAGCAGTTGAATATACTCCTAGCAGCTGAGAAAAGTGCTAATTGTGTATCAAATATGAGTAAGTGGCTTATTTAAGGCCATTTTTGGAGCAGTAGAATTAGGACTGGAAACTTGTATCTTTTGATTTCCAGCCTAAGTTTCCTCTAGTTTTCTTATCACTGATATGGCAAGCATAGAATAGAGAGACTCTGTTCATGAGATCATTCTTTTAATGTTAGACAGGAAGGCTTTTTCTTTTCATTTTATACTTTTCTCTACTATTTGATCTTTTAATTCTATGTTGGCATCATCTTAATTATAATAATGAAGTAGATATTTGGAAAAGGTTTATGAAATGTTATGAGGCTATATAATATAGCTGTTCCTGTTTTGTAAGTGTGAGATCTGTCGTGCTAATCAAACAGAGAGAAGCAGGTTTTTCATGCAGTATCTGTGCTCAGAAGAGGATTGAATCTCATCTCAATTCCATTTCTGGTAGTGGTGCAGTAGTTTCTATCAGACCAGTCCTCCTACAGAAATCAACTGTAAACTCAGAGAAAATGTGAAAAAAACTACCTGAAGGAAATGGAGAGTGACCAAAAGCAGGCACATTCTTCACAAATGTCAAGGTCTGGAAGTTAAGACTGAGGAACTGTTTCAGGTTGAAAGATTCTAAAGAGACATAGCAACTAAATGAAATGTACAGTTGTGAACTGGATCCTTTTGTTGTAAAGGACATTATCTGGGCAATTGGTAGAACCTAAATGGAGTCTGAAGCTTCTTGAAAATTACATATCAGTGTTCATTTTTTAGTTTTGATGGTTGAATTGTTATGTAGAGAGTGATGTCAATTTTGGTGGCAAACACACTGACATATTAGAATAATGGGGCACCAAGTTTAGCAACTTGCTCAGAGACAGTTTAGAAAAAAATAAAGGCCGGGCATGGTGGCTCACGCCTGTAAATCCCAGCACTTGGGGAGGCCAAGGCGAGCGGATCATGAGGTCAGGAGATGGAGAAGATGGAGACAATCCTGGCTAACATGATGAAACTCCATCTGTACTAAAAATACAAAAAATTAGCCGGGCTTGGTGGCACATACCTGTAGTCTCAGCTACTTGGAAGGCTGAGGCAGGAGAATTGCTTGAACCTGGGAGGTGGAGGTTGCAGTGAGCCGAGATCACTAGCCTGGGCGACAGAGCCAGAGTCTGTCTCAAAAAAAAAAGAAAAAAGAAAGAAAGGGAGGGAGGGAGGGAGGGAGGGAGGGAGGGAGGGAGGGAATATAGAGAGCAAAGCGAGTGAAACGTTAAGATTTGGGAATATGAGTTAATTGTAAACAGGAGTTCTTTGTGTGGTTCTTTCAACTTTTCTCTAGGTGTGAATTTACTTCAAAATAAAAAGATTTTAAAAACTTTGAACAATAATGAAAGTAGAGCACATTAGTATTTGTGGGATGCAGCTAAAGCAGTACTTTGAGGGAAATTTATTTCTTTAAATGCATATATTAGAAAAGAAAAAGGACTAAATTCAGCTGCTTAATGTTCTACCTTTAGAAGTTGGAAAAAGAGGAAAAATAAACCTGAAGTAAATAGAAAGAGAAAATAATAAAGGAAAGAACAGAAGTTAATGAAATAGAAAGGAGAGAAAAATAAAAATTCAAAAGCAATTCTTTGAGAATATCAACAATATTGATAAAGCACTACCTGGACTATCAAGAAAAACAAGGTCACAAAATGCAAATGTTAGAAATGAAAGTAGGTGTATCACTACAGATTGTATAGACATTAAAGGAGACTAAAGAAATATTACAAATAACTTTATGCCTATAAATTCAGCAACTTAGATAAAATGGATTTTTTGAAAAACTGCAATGTACAAAAACACAAGATGAAATAGAAAATCAGATTATCTGTATGTCTAGTAAAGAAATCAATTTATTATCAAAAACTTTTCCACAAAGAACTCTTTAGGCCTAGGTGGTTTTTCTGATAAACTTTATCAGACATTTAAGTAAGGAGGTACTAATAGTACCATTTTTACACAAACTCAGAAAATAAAGGAGGAGGGGACACTTGCAAATTTGTTTTATGAAGTTAGCATAATTCTGATACCAAAGACATTTTTACAAAAAAGAAAATTATAGATTAGTATCCCTTATGAATATAAACACAAAAATCTGCAACAAAATATTAGCAAATCAAATCCATTAATATTTAAAAAGGATAATATATCATGACCAAACTATGTTATCTCAGGAATGAAAGCTTGCTTTTTCACTTGAAAATCAATTTAATTCATCATGTGTTAACGAAATAAAGGAGAAAAGCCATAATAATAACTTCAACAGATGTGGAAAAATCATTGACAAAATTTAACATTTATTTGTGATTTAAAACTTAGAAAATTAGAAATGGAAGGGAATTTCTGCAGTTTAATAAAGGGCACTTATAAAGCACTAGCATGATAATTGATGGTGAAAAATTTAATGTATTCCTTCTCAGATCAGAATGAGCAAGTATGTCATCTCACCATTTTTATTCTCTATTATACTGGATGGAGGTTCTAGCCAGTGCCATAAAGCAAGAAAAAGCAACAAAAGACTTAAAACCAGAAAAGAAGAGCAAAATCTGTTTCTATTCACAGATGATATGATTGTTGAATTATAAAATCTAACCAATCTATAAAATAACTATTAGAACCAAGATGGCAATTTAGCAAGGTACAAAATCAATGTTCAAAAATCAACTTTTTTTATATAGTAGCATCAAAGAATTGGAAAATTTTTAAAAAGCAGTTTTTTCCAATAATTTTACAGTTGTATCAAAAAGTACAAAATATTTAGGTATAAACTTAACAAAAATGTGCAAGACTTGTACATAAAAACTACAAAACACTGCCGGGAAAAGTTAAAGACCCAATTAATTGGAGCGATATATCACATTCATAGATTGGAAAACTCAATGTTGTTAACTTGTCAGGTCTTCCCAAGTTGATTTGTAGATTTAAAGCAATCCCAATCAAAATCTCAAGAGGCTTTTTTGGGGGTAGAAGTTGATAAGCTGATTCTGATACTTATATGGAAACATAAAAGGCTGTGACTATCCAAAGCAATCTTGGAAAAGAAGAATGAAGTTGCAAGATCCACCTCACCTGACTTCAAGATTTGCTATAAAACGACTGTGTCTCAGCAACAACAAAAACCAAACAGCCCAATTTTTAAAAAGAGCAAAGGACTTGAATGGACATTTTTCTAAAGATACTATACAAATGACCAAAAGTATGTGAAAAGATGCCCAACAACTCTAATCATTAGAGAAATACAAATCAAAACCACAATGAGATACCACCTAACACCTATTAGAAGGGCTACTATACCAAACAAACAGAAAATAAGAAGTGATGGCCAGAATGTAGAGAAATTGGAACCCTTGTGCATTGTTGGTAGGAATGTAAAATAGTGCAGCTGCTGTGGAAAACAGCATGACAGTTCCTCAGAGCATTAAAAATAGAATTACCATATGATCCAGCAATTCCACTTCTGGATATATATCCAAAAGAGTTGAAAGCAGAATCTCGAAGATATATATGCATACCCGTGTACATAGCACCACTATTCACAATACCGAGAAAGTGGAAGCAACCCAAGTGTCCATCAAAGGATAGATGATAAACAAAATGTGATATATATACACAATGGAATATCATTCAGTCTTAAAAGGGAAGGAAATCCTGACACATACTACAACATAGATGAACCTTGAGGACCTTAAGATAAGTAAAATCAGCTAGTTCACAAAAAGACAGATACTGTATGATTCTGGGATGGGTACAGAGTTTTAGTTTTGCAAGATGAGAAGAGTTCTGGAGATGGATGGTGGTGATGGTTGTAGAACAGTGTGAATATACTTCATACCACTGAACTGTACACTTAAAAATGGTTAAGATGGTAAATTTTATGTATATTTGCCACAATTTTTAAAATTGGAGGAAAAACTCATCAGCATATGTGAAGGACACTTGTATTTACCACTTATTTTAAAATACATTTAAAAAGATTGGTGAATAGAGAGAGGGATGGCTAGATATATGATTAAAGCAAATACAGCAAAATGTTAACTGTAGAATCTAGGTAGTAGGAATATGAGTGTTCATTGTATAATTATTTAAGTCTTTCTGTATGTTCAAACTTAGAATCTGTGTGTTTAAAAATGTTTATAATAAATTTTGGTGGAGAAACCAAATTGTGAGGAAAAAGAAAATTTATTTGTAGTGCTTTTGGCCACAATTCAGCAGAAGTACAGCGACTTGGAGCCTGCCTTGAGCAGTGGGTGGTCTGACCTTGGGAAGTGGTCCATATCTCAGCCTTTGCACTTTCTCCAGTGTAAGACTGAAGGAACACTAGAAAGGGGCCGTAAGACTGATCATCAAGCTGGTCATGGTGGCATGTCCCCGTAGTCTCAGCTACCTGGGAGGCTGAGGCAGGGGGATCTTTTGAGCCTGGGAGTTCAAGGCTGCAGTGAGCTATGATCATACCACTGCACTCTAGCATGGACAACAGAATGAAAGAGAGAGAGAGAGAAAAAAAGAGTGATCACCATTTTTCAAAGAAATGGTTGTGTGTAGGTTTGGGCAGAGCATGGGAAACTGACATTGAGGGCTTCCTTACCTAGCATTCTACATGTACACTGTCTTGTTTATTTCTACCAGTAGTAATAATAAGTTATATACATGTTATTGTCTCTGTTTTACAGTTAGGTGGGTGGGGGGGGGTCACTGGAACTCAAAAGAGGCTAAGCATGCTGCATAGCCGAGCGGGGCCTGCCACCTAGATAATCTTGACTCACCACGAACCATCTTTTCCTGTATCCCAGATGGCCTTGTTAGCATCCTGGGATATTGGTGTCTTGCCCACGAGGAGAGGAATGTTTAGAGTCCAAGGTGACTTGGGTTTTCTTTGACCGCTCTCTTTTGGTCTGAAATGTGCTATTGTAACTTCCCTATTGAACCTACCACGCTGGACTCAGTTCATTTGCTAGACCCCTTCCCATTCAGGTTTCTTCTTCTTTGTTAGACTGGAGGTGGAAAGGAGGAACCAGGCTGGAGAGTATACTGCCTGTTTTATTAGAAAGGTTTTTCTGGGGCTTTTTCCTCTGTAATAAACGTGTTTAATTCCAAATAAAACAAGTAACTAATTGTTCCTTCTGATTTTCAAATGTCACTGAAAATATTTGTGACATTCTTGGTTGCATGTCCTGGTGATGTGTGAACATTAGACTGAGAAAGGGACTGACAACCCCATTACCAAAGAGGTTTTCTCAAGGGGAATGGCCAAGTCTAGAATAGAACAGCCATCTGCTGCCAGTTGGACAGGGTTCCACAGAGCTATGGATTTGACCCAAAGGCTGGCCTTTGCTTTGTGTTTGCACTTTTGGGATATCCCTTGTGTCATTGCTCCCTTCTGGCTCATTGGCTCTCCCTTTCCCCCAAGGGCTGCCCAATCCCTCAGGAGTCACACTGCCTGTGATGCCTAGGCGTACTTGGTGATCCAGAGGAAGCCTTCAGCATACTGTATTCATGCAGTGAGGTGGCATCTCAGCTTCTCTGCACTGAAATGCCCAAATTAATTCACCATTCTTAGCAGTCTTCCCAGCTGAGAAGACTCATGGCATTTCAGAGTGTTCCAGTGCAACAGGTGGGGATGAGGGGAGGTAGATTTTTCTGTCCACACTCAAATACTCTTGCCTGATTTACCTTGATATTTCATTATCTTGGAAGTCATTAGGCAGGGGAGGGAGCTGAAGACAGGTTGGTGAGTGAATAGAAGTCTGAATAATGAAGTCTACTTTCCTTTTTAAATTAGAAAGAAAATAACTTATATTTCCAGGATTGTCATCTAACTTGTTTACTGTTAATGCTTTTCTATTCTTATATCTTTTCTCTACCCCAACCTTCCCTTCTCGTTCTCCTTGTTCTGCCACTCTTGTCTTCCTATTCCTGCTCCACCTTCTACTCTTTTAACATTTCTTTTCTAATAATATGAGAATGTGGAATGCTAGGAAAAATATAACACACCAGACCCCTTCACCCCTTCCCTCAGTGATAGAGTCACCATCTTAAATAAAGAGGCCACAATAAACATTCTTTCATTCAGAATTTATTACATTTATTATGCTCTATCCTATAATAGTTCTCTGATGAGAGGAAATCTGCAGCCAGGCTAAGGAGGACCAAGAAACCAAGGTAGAAATTGATGATTTTTTTTCTAACACCCATTTGTCCATTGCTCCAGCCTCTTCTGATACCCATGAAGTATTTCTGCTTCTCTCCTCCGGTGAGGAGTATGGATGTTCACTTGTATCATAGATCTAGTTAGCATTACATGCTATTTCACTTCCTATATAAAACTTCGGGTCTAGAGTACCCAGTATACCCATATGTTCCTAGGATTTCCTGTGTTTTTCTGTTTGCTTGCTGTCAGTTACTCCTAACTACAAGTATGAACTTCATATTTCCTCATGTCTCGGTCACCGACAACTTAATAACTAAAGTGTCCTGCAGTCTTGGGTAAAGAGAACCATAGGAGGTAGCAGAGTCTGGGGTCCTTCCTAATATCAGGGGTCTAGAGTCCCTGAGGAGCTAAGGATTCTGCAATGTAACACATGGAATTGGAAGCCAGGACACTTGGGTTCTAAACCTAGCTTGCTGATAACTTGCTGTGTGGCTTTCAATAAGTCACTTTGCCTCTCACTTTTCCTGTCTGAAGCTTAGGTGCTTGTAGGTATAAGTTGAGATGCCTATATTATATTGTGACCAAGTCAAATCCCTACTATATTGTCTTTTAAAACACTTTGTGGGCCAAACCAATGGTGGGTCAAGCATAAAATGTCTGATGGTTGTATTTGAGAGTCTTACTCCTCCTTTCCTTTTCCATGGCATATATGGGACCACAGCTGCAAAGTGAAGCCTTTGGACCACTTTAGGTCCTCAGAGAAGTTACCATGAGCACAGTGTCCAAGAACCAGTAGCAGAGGTTCTAGCAATATGTTTGCTGGACAGAGGGGCTTTTACCACTTGTGGTGTTAGAAGCTGGTAATGGCATAGTGGCCAAGCTGGTAATGGCATAGTGACCATTGACTGCTAGGGTTGTTCCCCTGGAGGATCTCTATTTCTTGGCCACTGACTACTTGCTTTATCCTTAATAGTATGTGCCACTGAGCATCAGGGTACTCGGCAGGAAGGATGGGCTAACATATTCTGTGGGTAGAGAGATTTCACAGGGGGCTGTAGATCCCAGGTCTCTAAGGTCTAACCTAATCAGGGGCCATGTGGTCATATACTGCTAGCTTGAACTCTCTCCCCAGAGATTCCATTTTAGGATAGTTCTTACTGTTAGAAAGCTCATCCTTACATTGTTTTTTATCTACCTCTGTGAGGTAGGTAGGACAGGAATTTTAAAAAATAATATTAAATTTTGTGTTATAGAAAGAGTGCATGCTCATTGTAGAATTGTGGAACATCAAAATCATCTGTAATTTCACAACCTAGGGAAAACCACTTATACCATTGTGATACATTTTATTTTATTTATTATTATTATTTTTGAGGTAGGGTCTTTCTCTGTCACCCAGGCTGGAGTTCAGTGGCACAATCTCGGCTCACTGCTACCTCTACCTCCTGGGTTGAAGCAATTCTCATGCCTCAGCCTCCCAAGTAGCTGGGACTACGGGCACGCACCACCACGCCTGGCTACTTTTTGTATTTCTTTTTTAGTAGAGATGGGATTTTATTTTGTTGGCCAGGCTAGTCTTGAATTCCTGGCTTCTAATGATCCACCCACCTCGGCTTCCCAAAGTGTTGGGATTATAGGTATGAGCCACCATGCCCGGCCCATTGTAGTACATTTTAAATATTTTTTTCTACATGTGTTTTTAAAAAATATGAGATATTATAGGTAGTGTGTTTGCTTTATATTCATATTTCCACCTATAATTATATTAGGAACATTTACCTATATTACTTAAATATTCTTTAAAGTAACTAACATTTAAAAATAATATTTTATTATTTGAATATGCCATAATTTATGTGATTATTTTTGGAAATTTAGGTTGTTCCCAAGTTTTTGCTACCAAAAATTATGCTATGATCAGCATCTTCGTACTTAAATCTTTGGTCAAATCTCTAATTATTTTCTCAGGAAGGATTTCTAGGAATAGGATTCCTGGATGAAAAGATACAGATTTTTAAAAGGTTCTTGACACATATTTAGGATGGCAAGAATCATTAAAGTTCACATTCTCATCCTTGATCCCTACACTCATCACTGGTATAGTGGCAGATGCCTGAGCATCTGAAGTACTTCATTTGAAAACTCCCTTTACCCACGAAATGGTATCTCATGTACTCTTGGCATCCTTAACCCTAATGAATGGAATCCGTAACTCTGTGAGTCTCTCTGTGAGGTGCTTGTTGGTTTCCTTGGCTGGAGCCACATTTGGACCAGAGTGTAGGCCCTAGAGAGCAGGAAGCTTCATATTACCTTGGACTGACTGAAGGGCCAGCCTTCTTTATTAGAACATGAAAAAAAAATGCTGTTCTGTTACTTGTCAGATGAGAATAATGAATGTGAAAACACATTGAAAACCGGAGAATTCTATAAATGTAATGTGTTATTATTAGGGCTACTTTGGATTCAAATCGTAATGCTGATATGACTACTAAGATATTACATAATGCTTTCGGCACGTTAGGGGGCTTTGATATTTAAATGATAATGTGGAACCTCAGAGAATATCTTACCCTGCCTTCTTATTTTATAGATAAGGAAACTCAGGCTCAGAGAACTTAATCATCTTATCCAGTATTACCCAGAAGAATAAACCTGGCAGCTAGGTCCTCACTTCTAATTCTTTTTGGCCACATTCTTGGTTTGTTGTGGAGCCAAGTGCAGCAATTAATATCATGCTTGTATGTGCTTCTAAGGTGTTGTTTAACATTTTTACCAAATAGTTTTAACATTCTGCTTGTTATACTGATTTACTTTGGATGCTATTAGAAGAATAGATAGAGTCCTGGGAAATTTCAGGCAGATTTACCATTAGATTATTTCCTTTTCTGAATTGGTGAGCCTGAATTAATCAATTATAGCACAAACACACATATCCGCATCAAGACTGAATGACAGTGATCTTTGAGGAAATTCATCAATTGTAACCTCTAATCCTGCTCCCTCCACTCTGCTGCCCCATCTCCCCTCTTTGCTTTATCACTTGCCAATATACTGTATTCTTTACTCATTTGTTGTGTTTATTATTTATCTTCCTCTACTAAACTGTAAGTACCATGGGGGCAGGGTTTTCCTTGTTGTGGTTGTTTCTTGACTTCTCAGTTCTTCAGTCACTGCCTGGCATACAGTAGCATTTGATAAATATTTACTGAATGAGTGAATGAATGGTTCCTGAATTACGAATAAGGCTTCTGTGTTGGGTATAGAGACCTAGGATCCAATTCTCGTTCCTAATTGCCTGTATAAACTTGGATAAGTCTTTCTTCTCATTGTGCCTTCTTTTAGCATCTATAAAATAAAATAATTGGTTCTCTAAGGTTCTGTCCAGCTCTAAAATTACGTGATTCTGTACATTCTTAGTTTTTGGTGTTTTTGTTTTGTTTTTGTTTTGTTTTGTCTCCCTCTGTTGCCCAGGCTGGAATACAGTGGTGCTATCACAGCTCACTGCAGCCTCAAACTCCCGAGCTCAAGCAGATCCTCCCATCTCAGCTTCTTGAGTATCTGGTGGCATATGCCTGGCTAGTTAAAAAAAATTTTTTTTTGTAGAGACATGGTCCACTATGTCTGAGGTTAGTCTCAAACTACTGGCCTCAAGCAATCCTCCTACCTTGGCCGCCCAAGGTGCTGGAAACATTCTTTTATTTTTAAATGCTTAGCAGTAATTACCATTTTTATTTTATTTTATTTTGAAATTGTATGCAGAGCCTCAAAATCTAAAACAGATAAAAATATAAAAATATAACTGTTCTGGTTGAATTGGGAATAGGGATGGGGGGTGGCAGAAGGAAGCCTTATCACTTGGCTGCCTTCCGGCAGGTTCCCTTTGTGGTGGCTCCTGAGGCACATCCAGGAGCACTAGGGCCCTATAGAACTTAGTTTTGAGAAAATCTTTGTCTAAATTAAGTGAGAAATAGGACCTGGGTCGTGTCTTTGAGTGAAAATTCTGTTTATGCTTAGATATGGATTTGAAGGGAATGTTGAATAATGAACAAAAAGATGTGATGTGGTATTAGGTGGTGGAATTGTAGATGAAGTTTTCTTTCTACAAATAATTTCATCTACTTATGCAAAAAAAAATCAGGATAAAATTTCTCATTATACAGTTTTATTAGAAATTCATGTGGTTGGGGTTAGTCAATACACGTTGCTCTTTCTTCCATAGGTACAAATGTCATATAGCCTGAAGCCTAGGGATCTGTTTTAGAATTGCCAGAGGATTAGGGGGTCTTTATAAAGTTTTTACATTAAGTTCTCACAGTCATTGTCCCATTTTATTTAAGTGGACTACTGTTGAAGTTAATAGTGGAAGTAATGTCTAAGCAGTGGTCTGACCTAGAGGAGAGTTGTTGGATATATGTATTCAACAGGACAATGAATTAAAGATAAATGACATAGGCAGTTTCTTTTTTCCTGAATGAATAACTAGATTGAACTCTGTTTGGGTTACCAGCTGGGAAGCAAGCTAATATTTGTCTAGCTCTGTGATCTGAATTGTTTGAGGGATGGTTTGGCTTGTCTGAATTTTAATATCCATTAATAATTGAGAGCGATTGCAAGCTCTTGTTTTGCTGAGTGCATATTTACATGTATTATATTACCTTTTATTAATATAGCAGTTAAAGAAACATTCAGAGTAAATTGTCCCTAGATCTATTTGACTGGTATCTCTTCCTGGATAATGGCAGTGATATGTATACCCAGACAATACCTTTCATTCAAGGATCTCAATATTAAAAAAAAATTCTAGTGTTTTTTTTATCATTCAATTTATTCTGAAAACCACTTGAGCCTTGTTAATTCCATGAACATTTTGACACTGAATGTTGCAGAGAAGTATGAACCTAGAGGTACCAACTTTAGTAGAAACTTTCTTGTGGCTGTCATCTTAGGAAAAGCAGAGCCACTTGTTCATGGCCATTATTGATTGACTCAACTGACTGGGCCTGTCTGTTGCTATGGTAACTGCAGCAACATTTGAAAATATTCAAACTCAGATTTTCCAAAGACACTTATTTTGATGATCCAAAATGTAGGGATTCAACAACACTGAGAACTATTTTCCAGTTTTCCTTCTTGCCCACCTACATATTAGTAATACTTAAAACTGCATCTTTTTTGTGCCTAATTTTAAAATATTTTGCAAGTAGTTTGTTCTTCAGTAGAGGGGGTTTATTTGTTTTGAACTTAAGGGAATATAGGTACTGTCTCATAGTAACAACTTTTTGTTTTCTGATCTGCTTATCACAACAATTTGGTGAATTGTGGCAGATATTATTGTTTAATTTTGTTTAATTAATGAGGAACCTGAAGCCCAGATAGATGGAGTGACTTTCCCAGGGACAGTAGCTAGTAGTGACTGAGCATGTTAGAAGCCAGGTCTCTTGATACTCGGTTTAGTGCTCTTTCCAATAGAAGTCCAACTCAATGCATATCATTTTTCTTCTTCAGTTTGACATTTGGATGTCACAAGATGACATTAATCTATCAATACAGATTAAAATAAGAGAAAATCAATGAGGACTAGTAGCGAATTGGAACAACGTTATTAAATTTACAACCCTCCAAGCCAAGAGTTGTTTAAGCCTCCATTTAAAATGAAGGATGATAGAAATGAACTATCTTTAGATGGATTTATGATTACCATGTGTATCTTTTCCTTTGTGACCTGTAGAACCTCAAATCATCTCTACGGGAAATTTGCTGTTATAGTACAGCTGACTTTTCATTATTATTGTCTTCCTCAGTATTCAACATTTTGTGGTATACTGGAGGAAAACTGCATTTGGATGATAACATTAGACCTAACCTGACATTGAGTTTCATTCCAGGAAAATAGATATTTTAAAGTCAAATGTATTATTTTAAAACTTAGTTGGAGTTAAACATTAATGTATAATTCAGTATAGCCTCTATCATCATGAGCACTTTTTATTACATGGTTGTCCATGCATTTTAAAATATAATAATGCTCTTTAATTAGGGCCACTGAATTAGTATGCATAAAAACAATCCATTTCTCATTATACTCTCCCTGCTCCCAGCCATCCAGCTTGAAGTTGCTCTGCATCTCCATTTGTTCTGCATCTCTATTCCCACCGCAATGCAATGACAAACAAGGAAAGATAAATCAAAACAGTAGCTCTGGACAGCAACTAAGCTGCACTGGGTCGATTTCACCACCTGGTGGCAGAGGCTAAGAAATGTTTCAATATTCCTTCATTACCTCTTTTCTCCTTCTGTGGCTCCTTTCTCCTCTTAGGGCTGATCCTCCCATCTTTCTTTTTTTATTCAGAGCTGAACAAATTCAACTTCAAGCAACCTCTTTCTCATATGTGCACACATTTATTTTTCCATCCTTTCAAAAATTCTACCTTCATTTTAAAATTTATTGACCCTGGGAACATTTATTGCTCCTTTCCTTTTTACTTTCCATCCTCTTATTTATGAGTTTTTTTTAAAAAGTGACCTTAATTATGATTGCTAAGTCTGAGAGGTGTGCCAGTGAATGTGTGGGAACACCCTCTGAAGTGATGGGCTCTCAGTTGAAGAAAAGGCCTATATTTGGAAATGAAGTACCACATAGGTAAAGGCCTAGGGCCTTAGGCCTCAGAAGTTTTTGAACACGCACAGACATTCCCTATTGCATTAGCACAGCATTTCTTTCTCCTCCTTCTCTGACAAGGCTGTTTTTTTTTTTTTTTCTTCCAGAACACCAATATTTAAGATACATCGAAAAACCTATTCTTACCCAGTTTTATTGCTTTTCTCTTAGGTTTAATTGAAAGCTTAGCTTTCTATTTTTTACTGCAAACATGCAGCAGTTTGGATGCTTTAAGGCAGTGACTCTCAAACCTAAGCATGCATCAGAATCACTTGGAGGACTTGTTAAAACACGGATTGCTGGGCGTCACTCCCAGAGTTTCTGATTCAGTAGGTCTGGGAAGGAGCCTGAGAATTTGGTTTCTAACAAGTTCCCAGGTAGTGTTGATACTTAAGGTCTGGGTCTATGCTTTGAGAACCACAGCCCCAGTATTAAGTGGTCTTTTATAATGTAGATATTGGGTGATGTTTTGCAGTCCGTTCTTTGGCCTAAGTGCTCACAGAAGTCACCTTGTGGCATATGGACTGGGTTCCAGTCTGCCACTTTTTCTTTCACAGTTGGGACCACTTGACCTTTAGGCTGAGATTTTGTTTAAGGACAGTAATTGTGTCTTATTACTGTGTTTCTCCAGCCCTAAGAAGAATGGCTAGGACATGTTAAATGGCATTTAGTGAATGTTGGGTATGTGTTTGGGTGGAGGTGGTTAGCATTGCAAGGCAGCAGGCCCAGGACATTGAGTATTATTTACAGTGTTTCTGTAAGAAAAAGGTTCTGGGTTATGAATGGGCTACCTTACTGTGTGTGACATTACATGTTTGTGAAGTAGGCATTATATTTTTGCCCCCATGTTCTTTCTGATAGTAGTCTGACTTTTATTGCAGGTCAACAATTCATTATAGATATTGCTGTTATTACAATGGAAACAAAGGAGAAAATTGTTTTCTGGGTAAATTTCATTTGGCAATTGTATTGATTAGTCTTTCTAATACTCTACCTAATCTTATTTAAAATAAGAAATAATACCTGAAATACAGAAGCAAGTGACAAATAAATGGTAGCTGTTTCAGGGAGTGCCTGTGATGATATTATCTAGTAAATTGCAAATGCAGAAGGAACAGGTGCAGTGCTGAATTGGGAGACTAAATAGGCTCAGGAAATACCATATTAGCTCTTCCTTATGACCATTTTTTCTGCTGTGTAATTGAGAGCAGTGTAGCAGACGTCAGCTCAGTGGTGTGCATGATTGAAGAGTTCTCCTTTTGCCTGCTGATTACAGCTGACTGACATGCATCTAGCATCTCAGATCTTTTGCACTGTAAGGGCCCTTAGACACTCTCCTAGTCTAATCCCCTTGATTTACAGATGGTGAAATGAGCACTGAATAAGGGAAACTCTTGTCCCAAATCACACATCCAGTAGATGGCAGAGTTTGGACTTGAACCCGGTCATCTGATTCTAAGTGTAGTCCTCCTGTTGTGCTGTGCTGCCTTTAGCCTCACTGGTCTAACTAAGCTTACTTGTAGACCTTTGCTTCCATTGAGTTACCTATGGACAGCATAGATGGGGAAGGGAGTTTTGTATGCTTTTGTCTAAATGCTTCAAAAGCCAAAAGGAATGGGCTTAGTTTCTGCCATCTTCGTCCCGTGGCTGCAGCCATTGGATCCTCCATCTGCAGGTTCAGCCCTGGACCTAGTATTGTACCTTGGTCAGACAGATTGAAGGAGCTCAAGTTCAAAGCTCGGAGTCAGTAAGATGTCATCTGGGATGCTATCTTTGACCTTCCTTTATTTCTGTGCCTGAATCCTGTCTTGATGAGTTCTGATAGAATTGGGGCCCTGCCTTGGTGTTGTCAACTCTTTAAGAATCTTAACTATAGGCAAAGTTGGGAAGTGGGTAGGAGGATAATATTTGTTGAGCATCTATTTTGTGCCAGTTACTTGACCCACATCATGTTATTTAATCTTCACTACATCTCTATGAAGTTTTATATCTATTTCACAGATGAGGAATTAAGGCTCAGAAAGATTATGGGACTTGCTTAAGGTGACCTAGCTAGTGAGTGGTAGAGCTAGGGTTCAGATTTGAGCTCCAAATCCTGCACTTATTCTGCTATACCTCTCAGAGCCTGTAGCTTGCCTATAAATCCCAGCTTGTTCATTTGTTCAGTGAATGTATGTTGAATCCTACTATATTCTAGCCTCTGTGCTTGTAACTGGAGAGGCAATCCCTGCTCACATGGAGCTTACCATCTATCTGAGACTATAAAGTAATGATGATGTGTAGAATGTTAAAAAGGAAATGCTGTAGGAATATACAACAGAGAAGCCTAATCTAGGCCAGGGTGGGATGGGGGAATAAATGAGGCAAGACCTCTTGGAAGAGGAAACATTTACACAGAGAACTGTGTTGAAGCATGAAACAACCTTGCAAAAGGTTGAAGGAAGGCTAGAGTGGCAGGAACATAGTAAGCAGTAGTAGGCTGATGTCCTGCTGCCTGCCTACCTAGCACAGCGCCTGGCATATAATGGGTACCCAATGAATGTTTGCTGAACAAATGCATGAATGGCTAAAACAATGAATGAATGGCAATGCCAAAAGCTCATTTTGCTTCTTATATAAACACATAATAAGTTACCTTGGGATGATTCATAGTTCCAAATGACTTTTTCCTCCAGCTCCTCTTGTCTTTCTGTTGTTTTGGGTTTCCTTGCTATATTTTGAATGTCCACACACGTGTCCTGCCTTTCCTTCACAGCCGTGGGGTGTCTTCCTGTCTCAAAGAGAGCAAAAGCTGAGCTGCCCTAATATCCTCTTAGTGGCTGCCTTGAGCATGAAGTTTGAAATAGCGTCAGTGATTTGATTTTTTCCTCTGGGGATCTGGCAATTGAAAATAAATGTAGAAAGAGCCCCAAAGGAGTTTTTTCTTGGGGGCATGAGAGATGACAGCACCAGTTATTGGTGCACTTTGACAATGCAGAGTTATGTAAGTGGATGAAAAATAAAGGCTATTCTACCAAAGTCAGCTTGCCTTACTTAAGTGATTTTATATTCACAAAAGTGGGTGGCCCAGAGTGTTCTGTAATTCCGCTATTTGCAAAATTCCTAGTTTATAACATAGAGTAATAGAATTCTATAGATTGAGTTTCAACAAATGTTAATGTAGACAATGATTATGTGTTAGGTACTTTCACATTGCATTTAATAACTAAAATACAAATAGCATCTAATTTCTAGAGAAAAAGATTTCTTGCCTGAAAATTCTGGTAAGGGTAGCATAAAACATTACAAAACCTGGAATAGGTTAGAATAGCCTATTTGTTAGTATACCTTGGTCCAGAAGAAAATGCCAGGCTAGTTTGAATCCCATTTTTTTTTCAGGTTTATGTCTCCCAGACCCCTTGGGGTCTTCTGTTGTGGCTTTTGGACTGAGGAGTAAGCTTAGTTCACGAGTTTGAAGGGTAGTCTTGACTGACACTGATAAAACCAAGCGAATGATCTTTGGTCCTTGTTTGTTTATTGTTTTTTTCATTGGTTTGTTTGTTCATTCATTCACCCATAAAACATTTGTTGAATGACTTCTATGTGCAGGCCACTATAGCTAGAGAGACAAGTTTTACAGTCCTGTCCTCACAAAGCTTGCAGTCTGTGGGGGAGACAGATAAGAAGTCAGAAACTGGCTTCTCCCTGGATTTGGAAGCAGGAGTCTTCACCACTAAGTTTATTCAGACTGTGCTGGTTCCACTCTGCTTCTTCCTTTCTTCCCTTTCTCCTCCGTGGACTGACTCTGTGGGTCTGTGACCCCAGAGTTTGTAGCCCTCTCTCACCTTTGCCCTGCTGACTAGGCCCACACAATGTTCCTTTCAATGTGGTCTTGTCTGTGAGATTCCAACTGAGACTGAAGTTCTGTAGGTGAGGACCAGTCAGGAGACAGGTGAGGCTGGGAGAAATGCTGTGGTTTCAGAGGTGACCTCCTTGCTGATTTTAGAGCTCTCTGTTCGTGCCTGCTGGCAGCATGCCAGTACAGAAGGAGCTTTGGATTCACTAATGCTTGGTTCATGGTTAGACTTCCGTGCATAATTAGTATTTTTAAAGTCATTTTATCTAAAGACTTCAAATTTAGAGACTCAAAGTACTTGAGAGACATTTTATGGATTGCAGCTGAGTTTAAAAGGATCTTGCAGCATTTTCTCCCCAGCCCTTACTACTAGCCAGCTGCTTCTAATCACATTCAGTAAAATCCTGTGACAGACTCTTTCTTCTTCCAGCTTCTTGCAGAAGATGTCATGCCCCAGGTTGGCCTGGATCTTCCTGAGAAGCTGCACAACAGTGTTTCTCAAATTTCAATGTGTGTGCAATCACTTGGGGTTCTTGTTAAAATGTAGATTCTAGTTCTATAGGTCTGAGTCAGTAGGGCTCCTCTCCGTTTCTAACAGGTTCCCAGGTGATGTCAATTCTGTGGTCTGAGTAGCAAGGAAATCGCTAAATGTCAGGCATAGAAGGGGCTTTAGAAATGGGTCATCACATCTGAGGCTGTGACTTTACAAAGGAAGACATAGAAATCTAGAGAAGCAGAGTGACTTTCCTGAGGTCACACAGCAGATTAGTGGAAGAGACCAGGACCAACACTCAGGTCATCATTTTCCTTCTGTGTTGTATATGTGCTTTTCCTCTGCTGATCTAGCAATGTAAAGAAGCAGAAATAAGGTTTCCTACTTGCATTTTCATGTTTAGAGCAGCCTCACAGAACCAAAATCTGATGTGCTGGTAGTCTAGACTTGCCTGAAGCCCTTCTTTCTTAGGTTTTAGTGAGGCATTTGCCTCAGGATCTTAAGCAGAGCCTCTGTATGACACCAGGCTTTGTGTTCAGTAGTGCTTGTTGAACAGGACTTGAGTCCCTTCCATACTGGACAAGGGGAAGTGGGTGGTGCCAAAAATTGCCATATGGCCCCAAATGAGTCTCCAGTGTAGGTTAACCCTCAGAATCCAGGAGCAAAAGGTGTGTCTGGGACACTGAAGCAGCCATCAGACTTCAGAATTTGCTTAGCACTTTGGCTTTTAGGACGTGCTAAGTGGCAAAGAGAACATACTGAGAATAGAGTAGGTACGTTTGACCCAGAGACCCTGTCAGGGGCCTGGAGTTGGAACAACAAAGCAGCCAGAGAACATGGTGGCAGGCGATGGTTGGTTTATCCGTCAAGGAGGTCCTGTGAGTTGGGGAGGGGCATAGGAGCAGACAGTCTGCAGTGATCTAGACCAGTGGGTAACCTTTTCATTCTATAAATATTTGTTATGTGCCCGTTACATGCCAGATACTGAACTGCACAGTGGGGGATGTGGCGATGAATTCCTAGAGCTCTGGTCTCAGGAGGCCCTCCAGGTGGGTTCTGCATCAAGACAGTCTTTTGGAGTAATAGCAAGGTAAGACTCTGGTCTTGGTGAAATGGGTTATTAGGTGAGGATTCAGATAGAGGAAACAATTCATGGTCACACTTGCTGAACCTCTGGCACAAAGGAGGGCATGGTTTCTAGAATAAGGCAGCTACCCAGTGATGAAACCAACGAACAAGGTCAGGGCAGGAATGGCAGCACGCTGAGCCTGCTTCTGAGCTGCTAACCTCTGAAACTTGAAATCTTTCCTGATAGAAGACAGGGGTGGGCTGGAGTAAAGGTCACCTGGTGTGGACGTGGAGCCAGGCACTCTGATACTGGAAAGACTTAGCCATGCAGATTTTCCATCTGTTTACCTGTCTCTGCCTACCTCTGGCCCAACTTATGAGAACTGTCTTGTTCTGTGGTTGTGGAGAGTAAGATTCTGGAAGCTTCTTAGGATCAGGCCCTCTAGGGTAGCAGAGGTGGCAGAGGCTCTTGTCCCCATCATCATTTGTACCAACATGTTCCAGGGCCTTTTAGGGCTGAGATGTCATTAGATGTCTCCTGATGGAGGCAAGTGACTAATGCCCCAACTGGGGAGAAAACTGGATGAATGAGAGGTTGGCTTGAGACCATAGACCTGTCTGCATTGGAAATTGACCTCTAATGACTGAGCTGGAAGGGGTGCAATATTGGTAATAACATTAACAGTTGAAGGGAAACAATGCCTGATACCTAGTAGGCCTTCAGTGAGTATTTATTGACTGAGTAGGTGTTAGCAAAGTGCTTTATAGTTTTCAAAATATTTTCTTTCCCCTAGACTCTGTGAGACAGGCAGAGCATTATACTCATTTGATAATAAGGCAGCTGAGGCTCAAGATGTTACATATTTTGCCCAAAATCACACAACTGGTAAATGGTATAGCTGACACTGGAACTCAGGTCTTTTGAGTCTTACTCTAATGTTCTGTCTTTGAAGACACTTCCAAAAATGCAGACAGATACTGCCAGGGATCTTGCTATTGTACATTTAATTTTTGGTACCTATTAAACAGATATGGTTTTTTAATGCAAAACATTTTTGTAAAAAGGAAATGTGCCTCCCTGTGTGCATTTTTACCTAATTGAGCCCTTGGGTCTCTTTATTTTTAATAAGGAGGAAACACTAGGGTCTGGAACAGCTGAACCAAGCACCACTGCTGCCTACTCATTAGCTCTTTCTGTCTAATTAGATTGAAAGTAAGGAAGGAAACTATTTTGTGTTTAGCAGAAGTGGTCATGTATGGTCTTAAACACTCTCTGGCCCTTTTCCTCCCTTCTTTTCTTCTTCTCTTCCCTCCTTTGCCCTCCGGAAGGTGTCTAGAATGCAGTCCCTTTCACCTTGCAGTAGTGTATTTCTTTTGCCGTGAGTGGTGTGTTTGTGATGTGTGTGACAGACAGATGGACTTCTGGGACCTTAGAGACTTGGTGGGTTACTGTATATTTTACCTTTTTTTTTTTTTTTTTTTGACATGGAGTTTCACTCTGTCGCCCAGGCTGGAGTGCAGTGGCGCAATCTTGGCTCACTGCAACCTCCGCCTCATGGGTTCACGCCATTCTCCTGCCTCAGCCTCCCGAGTAGCTGGGACTACAGGCACCTGCCATCACGCCCGGCTAATTTTTTTTTTTTTTTTTTTTTTTGTATTTTTAGTAGAGACGGGGTTTCACCATGTTATCCAGGATGGTCTCAATCTCCTGACCTCGTGATTCGCCCGCCTCGGCCTCCCAAAGTGCTGGGATTACAAGCATGAACCACTGCGCCTGGCCAGGTTACTGTATCTTTTTCATGGTGTCCAGTGGCCTAGTCATGTAGAGCAAAGAGGCTATTGTTTTTTCTTTAAGAACAAATTAAATACAAAGCATTTCTCTGAAGTACAAGGGGGACCTTGGGTTTCTGTAAATGGCTTAAAAAAAAGAAGAAAAAAAGAGTACACGTGAAAAGTTTTGTCACTGGAACTCCAGCCCCAAGTTTGCATGTGAATAAAAAATTGCTGGCCGGGATCCCAGGCCTGTTTGTAGATGGTTTCATCTAACCATCAGTGGTGACTGTGACCTCTGGGCCTGTTCATGTGGTCAAAGTTTTCAGCTGGAATTTTCCATATTCATGCTTCTCTGTTGCACAAATTGTAAGACAGCAAACGTGAGGGAAGGTGATTTATTATAACTCATAGCCTATACTTTATATGAAAAAGTCTTGGGGAATGCCAAGGGCCAGTTGCAATTTTTCTGAGACTCAGTTTCTACCTAGCTTCTTGACCTGGCCAGTTTCATTTTCCCCCTCTCTCCACCCCATCTCCATTCTTTTCTGCTCAACGCAGATCATCCCCTAATCTCCACTGTTCTATGTTTGCCCCCAGTCTTGCCCCTTTTTTCTACCCTCCACACTGTCACCACAATGCCTCTATGTTTCACTCTCTTATTCAAAACCCTGCAGTGGATTTTCAGTGTCTTCCAGGAGAAATCCATTCTCTGTGGCAGAGCTTGCAGGGAATTTTTGGCTCTGAGTTATCTCTTCACCCTGTGTGTCACCACTGTTCCTTTGCACAGACTCTTCTTATAGCCAGACTTGCAGTTCCTGAACATACTAGGTTCTCTTTCCTGCCTCTCTGCCTTCACACGTGGCCTTCCTTTGGCCTGATTTTAGATCTTTAGATTTTAGTTCAAGCGTTACCTCCTCTGTGAAGTTTTCTATATATGCCAAGGCAAAATTTGGTGCTTTCCTTTCTGCTCTCAGAGTAATTCAAATGTATTCCTACTATATTATTTATTGCATAATTCCAGAACCATTTGTTTGAATGTTTTTCCCTCTCTCTTACCTCAAATTCATTGCCCCAAATCCATTCACTAGCTAACCCTTTTTGAGTATTGACTCTCAGTCGGGGATTGGGATAAGTAAGGACTTTACATAAGTTCACTCATTTCCTCCTCCTTGGGTGTAGAGATTATTATCTTCACTCTACAGACTAGGAAATTGAGGCTTAGAGAGTTTAAATGACTTGACAAAGCTAGTAATTGGTAGGCCTGGGAATTATACCAGGCACTATGCTAGATGCTGTAGATATAAAGTTCAATATGACATAGTCTCTTCCATCGAGGAGCTTGTGATGTGGTAGGTGAGACAGGTAAGTCATAGTGTCAGTCCAGGATGCTGAGTGCAATGATGAGGGTGTTCAGGGTGCTATGGCAGCAGAGGGCTAGGAACTAACTTATCCTGGGGGAGGGCTGGAGCTGTGTGTACACCCACTTCTGCATCCCTAGCACTTAGCACTGTGTTAAATTGTTTTCCCCTGTGACCAGGACTCAAAATCTCAGTCACCTTTTGCTTCACTCTCTGTATTCTCATTAGTCCATCTGTAACACCTTCCTTCCCAGTAAGTCTGGACTCTGTCCTGCCTCCACCCTGGTCCAGGCCCCATTCACATAATCTGCGGCAAGTGTGTGAGGAATGTGCTTGAGAGTGTGAAGGTTTCTGGAGTACCAGGAGTCTCTGCAGATTGCCTGTGCTCAGCTCATTTGTCATTGCCTAGGTTTCCTGGAGCATTTCCATCCTAGGAAATTTTTTCTTGGCCTTAAGACAGAACTTCTAAGAACATGTCCCAGGATTGGGCCCTCTGGCACCAAGTCCCTCTCACCCTACCACTTCTGGCCAGCCTCTGCTGTGTACTGGATCCTGAGCTGCTTACAGAGCTGAGAGCACTGAGGTGTGGCCCCTGCTCTCCAGGGACTAAGGATCCAGTAGGCTAAACTGGATGAGGGCAGAAGCCTGGCTAGACGTGGAGGGTGATCACTAGGCCTATGGCAGGGCTGGACCAATAGACGGGAATCAGCTGATGACAAGAGAAGAAGGTTGTGGGAACAGGGAAACGGACAGACCTCATAGATGGGTCAGCTAGAGAGGAGTGCAAGCTGATGTATATCTAGGTAGGGTGGGACTGTCAGAGGTCAGAGGAAGGAGAGATGTGAAAGGACTGGCCCTGTGGTCATTACCCAGATTTCTTTCTGTTAGGGTAACCTCCAGGCGGAAGTTAGTTTCAAACCAGCAGAGACTAGGATGGCAGTTTTAATCTGAAATCAAGAGGTGAACCCAGTATCCAGATAGGAAGGCATTCTAATTTTTCCAGGACACAAAAGGAGTAAAGGGAATAGAGAACAAAATGTAAATAGCTTCCTTATGTGCATTGTACCAGGTGCATGGTACGTTATTTAATTTCCACAGAAACCCCATGAATCTACATTTGTGAATGGGGAAACTGAGACTGCAAGTCATACAGTGAGTACACAAGAGAACAAGCAGTATTTGAAGCCAGGTATGAATCCAGAGCTTCTCCTCAGTGTTCTGCTTGTTCTTGGGGGACTGAAAAATACCCTCAGTGGAGACAATTGAGTAAACTCCTGAGTACCACACAATAAGCCAAAAACTGACCAGTATGAAACTGCTACCCAAGGAGCAAAAAGTTGTTAATGAAATATTTGTCAGCATAGGCTGTGTTATAATACTTAGAAAAAAAAAAACAATGTTTTCTGCAAAGGGTCAGGTTCTTTTTACTTTCTCTTCCTTGTTCTGAGCATGATCATCTTTTCCAAGAGCTATGGGTAACCTCATGACCCTAAGATCTCTGAAAGACCCTGGTCTGTTGGTGCCTTGGTGAATAATCCTAAGACAATATAGGCTGGCCTGCTAGAGCTCTCTCTGTGAGTGTGTGTGATCTGTCTCACTGCCAGAGCTCATTTGGGCTCGTTTAATAATTGAAGGCCAGTGTTAAGCATTTCGCAGTTTGTCCTTCATGGACAGGAGTGGTTTTCTGTGTGTAAAGTGATCTGCTCTGTTCTCCAAGGATACTCTGTTTCCTGAAGTGCAGCTGACTCAGCATGTTCAGACGTTGCCATTGGGTAACTTAGATTTCATCAAGTTTTCTTTTAAAGAGAAATCTCTCCCATCTCATCTTTGAGACAAGTCCATGAGGCTTGGTGGTGGCTGGGACTTGAGATCACCTTACTGGGAATTTGCACTAGGGAAAGTGGGCTACAAGGCAAGCTCAGCCACTTCCCATTGTGCTGAGGAGTCAGTGCATTTAGTCACTTTAACAAAAAAAGAGGGCCATTGCAGGTCTTATTACCATCTGTTCCCCCGTATCGGTCATTACAGGCTGGTTCGAATTACAGTATCCCTAAATCATGTGTTCTTCCTTGCTTCCAGGCCTTTGCATGTGTTGTTCTCTCTGTTTCTTGGTCTCTGTCTCTTTTTCACCTTCCCCCATGCTTTACTAACCTCATCTTTCCCTGTCTAGTTCATTTCAGGTCTTGCTCTCCTTGGGGTAAGGACTGTTTGTCTGCACCCTCATAGCCCTTTTTGTCTATGTTTCTTTTAGCCCTCATCCCTTTTGTGGGAGTTATCTGCTTACTTGCCTTTCCCCAGCAGACTGAGAGCTCTTTGGGAATGAGGAAATTGTGGAATGTATGAACAAATGAACAAATTGAGGTAGTTTGTAAATTCTGCTGCTGAGAAAATAATTTTTAAGGAAGAAAATCAGCATTTACTGAGGATCTAGTATGTCTTAGGCACTGGACTAGATATTTTACATGTGCAATCTCGTTTAATTTTCACAATGGCCTTGGATTGTGAATATTAAAGGTTATACAAAGAAGCCAATCTTCTTTCACTCTTTCATTATCATCCTTCTGTTTTTGGACTGACTCATCATAAATGACCTGCTTTATAATTTAATAATGAGTACTTTTAAAACTTAAAAAATTGCTTTCTTTTAATTTTGCAGTTTCACAGTTTAGCATTTAATACAATAATGTATCAGATGACTGTCAAAATGCAGAACCAACTCTTTTGCTGGAAATAATTACACTTTGCCAAACCCGTTTATTTTGAGCAGCTCCAGTGTGATAATGTACTGAACTGTAAATGTGAGTCTTGTGATGTATGGATTATGTAGGGGGGATCAGAGTGGCAATTAAACCAAGTGCAGATCCACTGGATGGGTGGTAAAAAGGGAAATGAACATGTCCCTTTGTTAAATATGTTCCCCTAAAGATAAGTTTGTAATTTGACAATCTAGGCAGCTGGAAAAATTAGAAGCTCTTTCGCTGGAGAAGCTGGCCTGATTCTTCAAACTTGCACTTGGAAAATGAAACCATTGGTTCTCTTGGTGATCCTCTGGTGAGACTGCTTGTTTCTCAGACTGCGGGTAGTTCAGGATCTCTATGTGTACGTAGACCTGCTCCCTTCCAGGCCAAGTCTACTGTCTTGTGGGAATGGTTGCTCTAATGTCACATCATTCGCCTCCCATATAGGCCACTGTAGCCTTAAACTTGGTCTGTCTAAAGGGAGACTTTGCCTGGTAGAGTGACAGTTGGAGTTGGACAGATCTGTGTTTGAATTCAGATTCCTATCCCTGATTGACAACTGTGTTATTTAGGGAAATTTGCATTCCTCCTCTCAGCCTCAGTTTTCTCATCTATAAAATGGAGATAGTTCGTTGAATTTATTGAGCACAGTTATGTGCCAGTCACTTCCAAGGCATTTGGGGAATAGACAGAAATCCTTGTCTTTATGGAGTTTACATTTTAGTGAGGCGGGACAGACATTAAACCTAGACATAATAAATAAGAAAACCAAATACCATGTTAGAAGATAATAAATATAATCAAAAGAAAAAAGAGTGAGAGCAGGGTAAGGGATTTTAGGAATGCTGGGGGAAGTGTGAGGTGCAGTTTGTTTGCCCAGGCTGGAGTACAGTGGTGCGATCTCGGCTCACTGCAACCTCCACCTCATGGGTTCTACTGATTCTTCTGCCTCAGCTTCCTGAGTAGCTGGGACTACAGGCGTGTGCCACCACGCCCGGCTAATTTTTTATATTTTTAGTAGAGACAGGGTTTCACCGTGTTAGCCAGGATGGTCTCAATTTCCTGACCTTGTGATCCACTCGCCTTGGCCACCCAAAGTGTTGGGATTACAGGCGTGAGCCACCGGGCCTGGCCACAGGTTTTTTTTTTTTTTCTTTTTTTTTTAGATGGAGTTTTGCTCTTGTTGCCCAGACTGAAGTGCAATGGCACGATCTTGGCTCACTGCAACCTCCGCTCCCCAGGTTCAAGTAATTCTCCTGCCTCAGCCTCCTGGGTTGCAGTTTTTAATAGGCCTCAATGAAATAATGACATGGGGTTGGTGAGGGACTTAGCCATGCAGATATGTGGGGAAGCATGTCCCAGTACAAAGGCCCTGAAGTGGGAGCCTGGCATATGCAGGAAATAGCAAGGAAGCTGGCATGACTCAAGTGGAATGAGTATGGGGGAGAATGAGAGAGGATGAGGTCAGAGAGATAATACCCTCAGGGTTGTAAGGATTTAATAAGTGATATCTGTAATGCACCTTGCTCTTCCATTTCACTACCCATTTTTCAAATGGCACTGTCACCTAGACTCCAAACTTCAGTGAGACTTTGATGTCTTCCTTTTCTGCTCACATTGTCAATCACTTGCTGTGTTCTGTAACCATCTCTCTCTCTCCTGTCCCTTTTTCCTCATTCCCATTACCCTTAACCTAGTTGTTGCCAAACTCTTGCCTGTCTAATCACAGTGGCCTCCTAGCCATTAGATCTGCAGCTTCCGGTCTCTCCATCTCCATCCCTCCCCTTACCCTTTCCTTTTCAGGTCATGATGCAGTATTGAGCCTTCTCTCTCCTGCTTATAACCTCTCAGCTGCTCATTAACGTACTCATTTATTCATTCCTTTGTTGATATATTCAGCATCTTTTGAGAATTTACTAATGCTCAAAGTCATTTGAATTCAGTCTAACGGAGGAAGCAGACTTGAAATAATTATAATACCAATTCAGAAATGTTTGTTTTTACCCTAGTTTGTTGCAAAAAGGATTTGGGGTTCAATGATTTGTTATGTAATATGATGAGTAATAGGCAGCAGCTCTCTATATATGTACAAAGTTCTGCTCTCTCAACCTAGCATTTAGAGTCTTCCCTACCGAGGCACAGTCCTGCATTTCTAGTTTCATCTCCCAAAGTCAAGTGAACCTTTTGCTTCACCTAAGGGGATAACTCGCAGTTCTGTAACACGACTTCTCTTTCACACATTTATACCTTTGATCACACTCTTCCCTTTGCCAGGAGTGCTTTTTGCCTAATCCATATTCTGCTTATTTTTCCAGACTAGCTTTAGATGGCATCTCCTTGGAAAGTCTTCCCTGATGTCCAGGTCCTAATTGATTACTTCCTTCTCTGAACTTCCATAGTAATTTTTTGTCAGTTACCACTTCCTGCTTTGGATTTTAGGGAGGGAGGGAGGAAGGGAGGGAGAAAGAGAAAGAGAGAGAGTGTGTGTGTGTGTCTGTGTGTGTGTGTCTGTTCCTGCTTTATTTCCCTTACTGATTATGAATTCCTTAAGTCATGGATCATTTTCACCTACAGCACCTAGCACAGCACCTTTTCCATAGAAGGCAGTACATCTTTGAATGAGGGAATCAATGAATGTTTCCCAGGCCAGAACATCTGGGGAGGGATTTGCCTTGGAGGTGCTTTTTCTTATGTTGATATAAATGAAGTGCTCACAAGTTCCTGGAGCCCAGATGTATTGACCCTGCAGGGAGCTGCTACCTTCTGGTGCTGTAATTCAGAATGCATTTTCTTGTAGAAGCCATGATGTAAATAGTTTCTACAAGTAGTTCTCTCACTAGTTCCAAACATCTGACTTAGAAAAACACTTTTGGAGTCTTGCTCATTCATAAGTTGGGGACTGCCTCTGTTTTGAAGTGCTCCGCTTGTACCAGCAGGCAGGTGGTATCTGCTTAGCTATACCCACAGGCACCATGGAGTGGAGAAAGGAACATAGACTTTGGGTCATACAGTGATGATCAGCTGTACCATTTCATAACTTGTGACCTTCAGCAAGTTACTTTACTGATTTGAGACTCAGTTTTCTAATCTGTAGAACAGGAATAAAAATACCTACCACAGGCCTAATGAGGATGAACAAGGTGTTCTGTGTAAAGGACAGTGCCTAGTAAGTACTTATAAACCCCATTTAATAATCAAAACAACAGTAAATTTAGTTTCTTTTGCATCTCTGAAGTTCCTGCGGACTAGGATAGTGCCTCTCAGATGATGTAGTGCATATGAATCACCTGGGGATTTCATTAAAATGCAGAATCTGATTTAGTCAGTCTGGGTTGGGACCTGAGATTCTGCATTTCTAACATTCCTATGCTGCTGATATAGGGACCATACTTTGAATTGCAAGATATTTGGGTGATGGTTCTCAAACTATAGCCTGTTTCTGAATCACCTGGAAAGCTTGCTGAAATGAATTTCTGGGCTCCACCTCTGATGATATACTCATTCAGTAGGTCTGGAGTGGGGCTTGAGAATTTGCATTTCTTTTTTATTCATTTATTTATTTATATTTCCATAGGTTTTTAGGGAACAGGTAATATTTGGTTACATGGGTAAGTTCTTTAGTGGTGATTGTGAGATTTTTGAGACCCATTACCCAAGCAGTATACATTGAACCCAATTTGCAGTCTTTTATCCCTCACCCACTTCCCACCTTTTCCCCCTGAGTCCTTGAAGTCTATTGTGTCATTCTTATGCCTTTGCATCCTCTTAGTTTACCTCCCACTTATGAGTGAGAACATACAATGTTTGGTTTTCCATTCCTGAGTTACTTCACTTAGAATAATAGTCTCCAGTCCCATTCAGGTTGCTGCAAATGTCATTAATTCATTCCTTTTTATGGCTGAGTAGTATTTTATCATATATACGTACTATAGTTTCTTTATCCACTAGTTGATTGATGGTCATTTGGTTGGTTCCACATTTTTACAATTGCAAATTGTACTGCTATAAACATGCATGTGCAAGTATCTTTTTTGTATAATGACTTTTCTCTGGGTAGATACCCAGTAGTGGGAATGCTGGATCAAATGGTAGTTCTACTTTTAATTCTTTAAGGAATCTCCACACTGTTTCCTATATTGGTTGTACTAATTTACATTCCCACCAGCAGTGTAGAAGTGTTCCCTGTTCACCGCATCCATGTTCTAATAATATTCCCAGATGATGCTGATGCTACTGATTTAGGGACCACACTTTGAAAACTGTTGTGCTAGGGGGATAACAGGGATGAAGTTAATAAGAAAAAAGAGGTAAATGATAGTAATTGTTCCACTCCGGGATATTTGTACTGTCTGCCTTTTAACTTGTACATGTCCATAGAGTAATTATTATCTGACTAGGCGTGAAATGTCTTATTAATAATTAAATAGCAACAAAACCAACACTTACTGAGTACTTATGTGCCAGCTAATATGCTGACACCTTTATATAGTTTCACTTAATTCTGATAATAATCCTGTGAAATGGATACTATAGTTTTCTAGCTTGGTGTTTCCTATGCTAACCAATTCATAAGAATCACCTGGTGTGCTTGCTAAAAATACAGATTTCCGGGTCTCTACTTTGATTCTAATCTGGTGGGGCTCAATGCCTCCAGGTAATTTATAAGCTCAGATAAAGCTAGAAATCTCTGTTGCAGTTAATCAGCCACTCTGCTTCTTTTTCATCTATGCCCAACACAAAATGCCAATTTTTAAGGAATAGTAATAATAATATATTTGACACTGAAAGTTGCACTCAGCCAAATTTTCCTTTGATGATTCAGAAAGCCCTTTAGGATCTCCAAATGCCTTAGAGTCCTCATTTTGAACATTCCTGGACTGTAGAGGTACAGAATGGCCAGGTGATAGAGCGATGTATTTACTACAAAGCCAGGGAAGCCCATGCCAACTGTGTAACTTTTGGCTCTCTTGAGCATTTTGTTTGGAACGTTATTCTAGGAAATTGGTCTTCATTGCATCCAGATGGATGCTGTGATTCCACAGAATTTTAAGAAAAATGGGAAATAAAAGGTTTTACTTGCTTGTCTTCAGGCCACTAGTTTGTTTGCCCACAGCAAGGCCAGTGTGGCCAACCACTAGTTTGCAGCACAACCCATCACTGTGTCAACAGTCCCTGCACCTGCTGCTGTCCCTCACCTGGCCAGATTCTTTAGCTCCTCCCTGGTTTTCCAGCTGCTGGCTTCTTTGCCTAGGCTTTCCCATGTAGCCTGGCATTGCCTTACCATATCTCATTGGAACTGTGGCTAAGGATGGAAAAAGGGGAAAAGTTCATAGTTTTATTTGTAGTTGGAAATTCACCAATCCCCTGCCTGCTCTAGGAGATCCTGTCTGCATGCCTTGCTGTGGGTGGTGGAGTTGGACACTGAGGTATCATGAGGGTGAGATTGTCTGTTAAATGTACCACACTTGAGTCATCAGCAAAGACTGTTATGAGATCAAAGAAAATGGAGGTTTTCTTTAGTTTTACTGATGCTAATCCGAGTTGTTTCTTGGGCCAGTTGAGTGAATGGTCCTCAGAATGGTTTTCTCTTGCTAATGGAAAAAGTGTTTCAGTTTGATGGAATGAGCACTGGACCAAGAGTCAGAAGAACTAGGGACTCAGATGACCTATCCCTTTGATTTCTTCTGTGACCTTGGGCCAGTTAGGTGATCATCTCTGAACAATAGTTTTATCTTTAAAATGAAGAAGTTGGGCTCAGTGATCTCAGGATCAGCTTGATATTCTGTGATCTTGTGATGATCTAGTTGCAGGAAATGTGCCATCAAAATAACTTGTCCCAAAATTGAGTCAAGTTCACCCACTCAGCCAATATGTATTGAGCATCTGGTATATTTCAGGTACTGCCTTGGGCATTATGGGGGATACAACTATTAATAAGGCACATTGATCCATTTACTCATTCATTCTTTCATTCATTCATACAATGAGCATCTACTTATTGAGCACTTATTTATGCAGGCACTATAGAAAAAGCTATGAGGGATACAGAAATGAATTAGACACAGGTTTTGTTGTCAGTCAATATGCTGTCTAAAAGGGACATAAGATTGCAATAAGGAAAGCTGTTCCTAACCACGTTCTCTAAGAGAGGACCTCTTCTTTTATTCTCCATTCCTTTCCTGCTTTTAATGGCACTTATCATCTGACCTTATTTTATCTGTTTAGTATCTGTTTCCCCATCAGAATTTAAACACCATGAGAGCAAGGCCCTTTGTGTTGATCACTATTATATTACAGTGCCTAGAATGGTGCCTGACACAAAATAACCCTCAATAAAATACTTTAGAAATACAATATGTATGAGAGAAGGTAGAAACTATGTGTCATAAAAGATATTTAGATAAAATGTTATGGGAGCTCAGTGAGAGGAGAGATCTCTTTTAACGAGGACAATGGTTTTTAACTCTGGTTGCATATTAGAAATACCTTGAGTTTCTTTCACTTTTTCTCCATAAATAAAAATAAAATAAAATAAAATACTTAGCTGAGGGCAGTGGTACATGCCTGCAGTCTCAGCTACTCAGAAGACTGAGGCTGGAGGATCACTTGAGCCGAGGATTTGGAGGCTGCAGTCAGCCTTGGATTGTGCCACTGCATTTCAGCCTGGGTTCAGAGCAAGACCCCAACTTTGAAATCAATTAATTAATTAATTAATTTAATTAAAAAAATAAAAACATTAAAAATGTTAGTTGCCAAGCCCTACCCCAAATTCATTAAATTGTCATCTCTGAGGATAATGCTTAGGCATCAGTATTTTGTAAGAGTTCCTCAGGGTACTGATAATATGTAGCTAAAATAATGTGAACTAGTAGAATAGTCGGGAACACTTCATGGAGGAGGTTGGATTTGAGCTGGCTTGAAAATCAGGTAAGATTTGGACAAGAAGGAAGCATTCCAGATGGAGTGCACAGCATGAACAAAGTACAGAGGCAGGAATCACAGGCTGAGTTCAGGGATCAGCTGGAGCCTAAGGAACCCAAAGGGAAATAATTGAAACAATGTTGTAAAGGTCAGCTGGGGCCAATTTGAGAAGGCCTTTAATGCCAGGCTATAGGATTTGGGCTTCATTCAGTCATGTAGTCAGTGAGAATTGTGAATGGTTATTAAACAAATGATGTGATCAAAGGCTTCCCTGGCTGCCCTTGGAGGACAGCTTGGAAGCAGGCAGGGAGACCAGTAAGGAGGCAGTTGCCAAAGTCTAAGTAAGGTGGGCTCCACTGAGGGCTGGATCACTGGTGTTGGAGAGAAGGGCAGCAGTAGAGCCTGTACAACAAGGCCATGTGAGGGCTGCCTACGCTGTAGCCACAGGTCTCTTTTCTCTTGGTGGAATCACTGGCATTGCAGTGCCAGTGCCTTTTAATCAAGCCAGGGGAGTCAGGCTGCACTGGCATTCCCTAGCCTAGGTTTTTCCTGTGCATAACTGAGGAGTAGACAGTGCAGCTAGGCCTCCTTCCTGAAATGATAGGCCATTTTATCCAGAGAAGCATTTCTACAGGCAGAACTCAGTCCCTCCAAACCTACCTCTGAGATAGGTTTCTATTATCTTACAATAGCAGTGTGTGTCTTCTCTAGCTAATTCCAGCACCATGAATGAAGTCGGCTCTACTAGTATCTGGAGCTGTTAATTTCTTAAGCTCTGGGTGTACTAACAACATCCTGCCTCCAAAAAAGCAGCTTTGAGCTAGGGCTGGGGTCAGGGGCCCAAGGGTGTATTTCTAGTAGCTTCCTAGTAGGATGCTCATTTGTAAACAACTGAAGTTTTTGGAGGCACAGGACATCTGCACAGGCAAGCACACCATATGTGTGTGGGGCTGGAAGAAAGTGGGGCTGGTGGAGGCAGGATGGTGATTGGGTTTAGTATTGCTGATACAGGCTTAGGCAGAGAGGACTGCCTGCCCTTGGCCAGATGCTCGTGGTAGCCAGCGCATCCCCAGGGTCATATACTACCCAAAAGGACAGGCAAGCAAGAGTTGCTAGTGCAGATATTTTTTCCTTCCCTCTGTTTGTTTAGCCAGAGCTGACCTTACTCACAGTCATTTGTTTCAGAATGTCAGTCCCTGAGATGGGCACAGACTTTATAGTTTGTAAGGACCTTTTGCACCCATTATCTCATTGGAATCTCACAGCAGTCCTATGAATTGAATAAGATAAGAGTTATTGTTCCATTTTACTGATGAGAAAACTGGGGCTAGGATAGGGTAAAGTAGCTTATTCTACAGTTGTGTGGATGCAAAATATGAAGGCTGTGACTTGTTCAAGCAGGAGCCAAGATGCCGCTTGTCAGGGCTGCCTTAGGAGGAATGTGTGCACATTGCGGTAGAAGTAGTAGTGAATGCTTTGGCTCGCTTGTAATCTAGCTGGGTGATTCTGCACAAGTCCTTTATTATGCCTCTCACTTTTGTCGGCTATAAAATGGGAACATAGCATCTATTTAATAGGATTATTTGAAGATTAAAATGATCATTCATTATGAAAGTATCTAGTACAATGCCTGGCATAGACTAGATGTTCAGTTAGTTCCTTGGTTTTTAAACTTTTAAATTTTGAAATATAGATTCAGAGGAAAATTGATACAGACGATCCTAGATACGCTTCACCCAGCTTCCCTCAATGATAGAATCTTAGGTAACTGTCATATCATATCAAAATCAGGAAATGGGCACAATACCTCTTGTTAACTAGGCCATGAACGGTATTCAGATTCCCTGTGTTTTTTTTTTTTTAAGAAAAATTATATCATTTCTGAGGTTTTTTTCTGGTTCTGAAATGTTTTATACAGTGTCATCATTATCCTTGACTTTTCTCTGGCATCTAACTTTTTAGAAGCTTTATTCTCTGTTGGTTTTCATAACACTGTGTATTTCTCATTGTCATCCCACTGTCTCCTTCACCATCTTCTCTTCTTGTCTTTTATACTGTATGTCTCCCAAATTCAGTTCTTAGCCCCTGCTCTTCTCTCTGTTTGTTTTGTTTTGTTTTTTTCCCTCATGGATAGAGTCATACTTTTATCTTTGTTCTGGAATCGGTATTCCCACCTCCACTTACCAAGCCCCTCTCTAGTTCCCTGTTTTTGACTATTTGCTGAATATAAGCTCAAACTCATCATATCCAAAACTAAATGTGTCATTTTTTAAACTCCAAACTACTACCCAGCTACCTCCACTTGACTTCCCTGTTTCCATTAATGAGCTGTCATTCAAAAACTGCTCAGGGCTGTACGAGGGGACTTTTTGGTGATAGACATGCTCATCATCTTGATTGTGGTAAAGATTTTACTAGTGTAGGATGGGCATGGTGGATAACGCCTATAATCCCAGCACTTTGGGAGGCTGAGGCAAGCAGATCGCTTGAGCCCAGGAGTTTGAGAACAGCCTGGGCAATATGATGAAATACCATCTCTACAAAAAATACAAAAATTAGCCAGGTGTGGTGGTGCGTACCTGTAGTCCCAACTACTTGGGAAGCTGAGGTGTGAGGATCACTTGAGCCTGGGAGGCGGAGATTACAGTGAGCCTTCGTGCTGCTGCACTCCAGTCTGGGCAACAGAGAGATCTTGTCTCTAAAAAACCTAGGTGACAAAGAGAGACTGTCTCAAAAAAAATTTTTACTAGTGTATAAATACATCAAAACTTATCAAATCACACACATTAAATATATATATATATGTGTGTATATATATATATATATGTGTGTGTATATGTACATATTATACCTCAATAAAACTTAAAACAAACAAGCAAACAAACACTTCCCGGAGCCAGACTTGAATCCTGACCCCATCACTCATACAAGTTACTCACCTTTCCTCTGCCTCATTTTTCTCATTTGTAAAATGAGGGTTATAACAGTAATTTACCGTACTGGATTGTGGGGAAGATTGGGTAGGTAAAGTGCTTAAAACATTACCTGACACTTCCAAAGTGTGTGTTGCTGTTCCTCTCTTATTCATCTCATGTGCCCCATGTCTGGCACAGAATAGGTGTTCAATAAGTGTTTGTTGAATGAATGTTGCCACAGTCTTGAAGTACTATTTTCCCTCCTTGACTTTTATTTAAATATTGTTTCTTCTGTAAGGTCCAGCTTAGGTTCTACTTGATCTGTGAGGTCTTGTCCACCCACCTGAGCCACTAGGCCCTCCTCGCCACCCTCCTCTCTCCCCAGCACTGATGTTTTGTATTAGTGTATTTGTTACTGATTCACAGCCAGATTTTTGGTCTTGTCTTTTTTTAAAGTGGCTTTCTGTATAGATATCTTTCTTCTTCATCTACACTGGACATCTTTTGAGGGCACATGTAATATCTGGTATTTTTTCTCTATGTCCTCTTTGCCTATGCTGGGCATATAGTTGGTTTTTAGTAAAAGTAGAATGAATGAATGAATGAATGAATGGTGTATGATTTGCAAAATATTAGGGAGACTTTACAGAGACAAATTCCCATGATTTAGCTTATTAAAACAAACCCACAACAGGCCAGGCATGGTGGCTTATGGCTATAATCCCAGCTCTTTGGGAGACTAAAGTAGGAGAATTGCTTGAGCCAGAAATTTGAGACCAGCCTCGACAATATAACAAGACTCCATCTCTACAAAAAAAATTTTTTTTAATTAGCTGGGCGTAGTGGCACGTGCCTGTAGTCCTAACTACTCAGGAGGTTGAGCAAGGAGGATTGCTTGAGCCCAAAAGTTTGAGGTTACAGTGAGCTATGAGTTCACCACTGCATTCCAACCTGGGTAGCACAGTGAGATCCTATCTCTAAGCAAACAAACCAACCAACCCAGAACTTACAAGATTTAGCCTTGGAGGGAAATTCTCTCTCTCTCTCTCTCTGTGTGTGTGTGTGTGTATCTGTGTGTGTAGGTGGCAAATGGTCCCAAGTCTGCTCCTCTGAATTCACCTTCCCTTTCGGATCTTAGGGGAATTGTAGGCCTCCTTTAACCCCTTGACCCAAGTTTGGACCCTGACCTTGCTGTGAGTCCCCTGAGTGCAGCTGAGGCAGGCTGGCAGTGTTCTGACTTGTCTGAATGATAGTGAGTGAGAGATAGGAACTAGACAAAGAGAGAAGAAATACAAAGCATCTGGCTCACTTAGTCTAGGACACTCAGTCTCTGGCCCTAAGAGGTGGATGCAACTCCCCTGACTCTAGCCTGGTCCTCTGCTTTCCAGCTGCAGCCCTTTGCCTCTGTGGGAGGTCTAATCTGAAAACTTTCCCCCAGGAGCTCCTTCTTGGATATATGACATTTTAATGTCTAAGATTGGAGAACCCGGTTTCTATTTCTCTAAATACACATTTCCTTTATTCAGTTTGAGAGACATATCCAGGATGATCACTATTCAGGTGACACTTCTGCCACTCCACTCTGCACAAATATCGTTCTGGTTTGTCCTTTACTTGACTCTAGTAGCATGATGATACCTTAGCCATATCATCAAGAAGACATCTATATTCTGATAGTTATACAAAATAACACATTATTCTGTGCCATCCCAGCCGGGCCCTAATCCTGCTTATAAGTTCATCATTATTAATATCGTTCCTTTGGATTAAGCATTGCCCTTTCCAGCAGAATCTCCCACTGGGAATGGTAACATTCATGTTTCTCATACCTTGGAGCACATTCCTTTATCAACATGTGTTGTTTCTCTTCACAAGGAATCTGGAACAATTTGTAAGCTCTGGATTCCTTCAAACAGAAGAGACAGCTTCTGGCCAATACTCAATAATAATTGTCAATTACATTGTTCCTTTCACTTACAAAGTGTTGTGTGTCTCATATGTTTCTTTAAATAGTTCTGTGAAATAGGTATTATATTCCCATTTTGCCAGTGAAGAATCTAAGATTCCTAGGAAAACAATGGCTTGACTTGCCCAAGGTCACAGAGGTAGTAAGTGGTGGAGCGACCTAACTCCAAACCCGGTCCTCTTTCCATGTGACTCCTGGCTCCTTCTACCAGCATCTTCCCTTTGATCTGCCTAGGCTTATTCTGGCTTTAGCTCCAGGTTTTTTCTGTGATTCCAGGCTAAACTATTTATTAATTTCTCTGCTGCTTCTATACCTTTTTATTCTTGGGAGAGTTCCATGGATTCCAGCAAGAAGAAGTTTTACCTCTCAGGCCCTGAGATTCTTCTGTAGCTTCTCATGCTGATGATGGAACCCTATCCATTTCCCTTAGCCAGAGCTCTTACTGGTTTCTGCTTTTATTTTTTCTACCATCAGGTTTGTTCTTGGTCTGAACCTTAGGTCCTGCTTTCCCCCTAATCTGTCCCATATTTCTCACCATTTGTCCTGTCAGTGTTGCTTTGATTCATTAAGGCTCCCCCTCTATCAGGTAGGCTTGGTTTCCCACGTGCATTTATTTATTTACTCATTCACTCATTCATCAACTGTTTTCTGAATACTGATGTCAAGCACTGTATTTAGAGTTCCAAGATGTTAAAATATGGTTGAGGCGATCAAGGAATCAGGAGCCCTTTACAATTCAATATGGAAATGGTTGTGATGGCATAAACATAAGATGTTTGTGGGAGCATAAGAGGAGGGGCATGCCATCCAGATTTGAGGGAGCTGGTCAGAGCAGTCTTCTCAGAGGGGATCATGTCTGAACTGACTCCTAAGGGATGAGTGGAAATTGCCTTAGAGTGAGTAAATGGTGATGGTGGTGGTTGCGGGAGTTGTAGAGGGGGCAGAGTTTCAGGCAAAAAGAGCTGCTTATATGAAGATCCAAAGCTGCACATTCAGGAAACTGCAAGCCCTTCAGCATGACTGGAGCAGAGCCTGTAGGGATGGTGAGGGATGAGGCAGGAGAGGTCATCTGGAACCAGATTGTGTAGGACTCCTATTTTGTTCTCAAGGTGATGAGGGGCCACTGAAAGATCTGAAGTAAAAGAGTGGTTTGTTTAAAATAGCATTTTAGAAAGATCACTGTGATGGCAGGGTGATAGATGGATTGGAGAAAGGGAGAGATAAGAGAGAAGTCAGAAAACTGTGACAGTGATTGAGGGCCAAGTTGAGGAGAACTTGAACTAAGGTTATGGCAGCAATAATGGAGAGAAGTAAATAGGTTCAGAACATCAGGGAGGTGGAATTTCTAGGACTAGTAGCTGATTAGCTGCCCATGGAGTTGAGGATGCATGCTATTTTGTCTTACCCTTAGATCTGTCTGCCTTGCTGTCTCCTCCATGCAGTTCCTTTTTGCTGTCTGAAGAGAAACCTGATGTTTGTTTCCTGGTTAACTATCAATTTCCCTTTCCCTACCCCATCTTCCCTCTGCGATCCTTCTCCTTTCAGCTGATTCTACCTTTATCATCTGTCTGACTAATGTCTGGGTCATTTTTTCAATTTGTACTTGGAAACCTGAGTGACACTTTGGTATTTCTTTAGGTAACCCTCATTCCCCCTCTGCCTGGATAGTGCTATCCTCCTCCAAGAGTGGTACCTGGGGAGGAGTGAGGAAAAGGGCAACCTTATTTGCTGAGCTATCTCAAAAGAAAGAAGAGGCTAGTGTCTGTCTTGCATTTTTAGAGTAGAAGATCTTCAAACACAGGGAAAGGACATATAACTAAATCTCATTGTGAGAAGAGAAAGCCCATTGTAGGCAGATTGAAATGCATTTGGTGACATTCAGAACTGTCCCCTCCATGGTAGTGCTGACCAATTTAATCTTTTATGGAATAGAATAGAGCATTAGCATCAGAAGGAACTGTAGAGTTTATCCAGTTCATCACCCTCATTTTGCAGATGAAGACTTTGAAGTTTCTACGGATCCTGTGGTTTGGTCAAAGTCTTAATTAGTTAATAGTAGAACTGGGACCAGAATGGGGACCTCTAGTTCAGTTCTTGTTTCACTAGTCTAATGAAAGTACATTTTTTTTCTTTTTTTTGGTCATAAGTTTGACAGTTTGACAGACTAGAGAATAAGAGACGTACAGAATGTTTTAATGACAATCCAGTTTGATAGTCTCCCCTTTCCCCCAAGACACCGGAAATAGCTTTCCCAGGGTCACAGACTGGGCAAGGAGAAGAAGGGCCTGCAGACTTATAGCCTAGTGTTCCTCCCAGCACAGTCCAAAGTCTCATCTAGAGCCCAAGACTTGAACAACTGTGGCTCCAAGGACACTGGGCAGAATCATTCTTTAAATATATTACAACACAGTCAATTTCGTAAGATCGAAAGACATGATTTCTTTCTTTTTACCCTGAAGTTGTTTTTTTATTTTTTTTCTTTTTCTTATTTGATAGAAGTGTATGGCTGTGGAAATTACGTCAGTTTAATTAGGCTGCTTGACACAGTACTTTTCCACTGAATTTACTAGGAACTGTGAATTTGTTGTAACAAACTGCACTGCCGGCTGCAGTATCTGATTGGCATGCCAAGAGCATCACTAGCGAACAGCTAAATAGAGATTGGGGAGAAAACTGGGTCAGGAAACAGGCCTCCTGTACCTGCAGAGGCTGCAGAAGGCGGCGCAGAGGCGGCAGGTGGCCACAGCATGGCACTGTCTCCTAGAGCCTGAGCCACCCAGTGTCCCACCCCCACTTAGCTCTGTGCTGCAGCACCCCCCCACCAACCCCACCCCCTTTGCAGGTGATTGTTCCTGTGGCCATTTTGCCTTCTGTTTCTCTACAGACCACAAAGCTTTTATATCTCTCAGCTCAAGAATGGCTTTTTCTCAATAAAAAAGACAGAGACTGGTTTAGACCTAAACTTCGTTAGCCACTGGTATTCTAAACCATAGATCAAGTCTTTTGGCTTTGCAGAGCTGATTTTGTCAGGAGGCTGAAAGTGGGTTTGAGAGTTCTGCACAGTACTGAGGAAAGGGTTGGTAATGTTTCAGTTTGCCTGTCTCCTGTTTTCCCTTCCTTATCAGTCCACCCCTCCCCCTGCCCTGTTCCAATTATGTAGCACCCACCTCTGAAAGCGTCAGTGCTGAGCACCAACACAAATTAGGAGCTTCTAGAGAAGGAATGAGTGATTGTGCCAGAAGGGTCAGGGGAAGCTTCTTGAAGGCAGTGGCATTCAAACTAGGCTTTGAGTGATGAATTGGGTCAAGACAGGAAGAAATGAAGGGACGATGCTGGTGGCCTCCCACGCTGGTCTCAGGGCAACCTTGTTAAGGCTGGAGACCTTCTCAGCAATCTGGGGTTGTAAACTATTTCAGAATTTCCAGACTGACTGAGACCCTAAGGATCTGCTCATCCAAGCTCCTTATTTTAGAGATGGGCAGACTAAGGGACAGAGAGGAAAGGACTAGAACATAAGCCAGTCTAGTGCTATTACAACCATACAGTGCCTATTTGTGCACTTGTCCTCATTTCTAATGGGTCTCCGAGAACATTCACTTCCTCCTTCTGGGTTTCACTCCTGTCACCTCTGCTTCCTGTCATGTGAGCTCTGAGAGACCCAGTGGTCTCCACCTGTAAATTACCCATTAGAGGAGCCTGGGGTCCTGCTCACTTTGGATTCCAAGGTCACTCCATCTCTGCCAGACAACTACAGCCTTCCTCCTCAGACCAAGCCCTGTTCAGCCAGTGCTGGTTGTTCAGCAAGGCTGATGTGCCTCCCCAAGAATGCTTGGTAGGAATGAGTCTTCCCTCAGAGCAAGGGCTCAGATTCTCACAGTCAGAAAAGCTGAGTGTGGCAGGAACCCAGGCCATTGCACTTTTATGCTATTCCGTGAGAAAACTGGGCTCATTGTGACTAAAAATTGTTTTCAATAAATTGCACTTAAATTTATTGAAATTTGCTTTAAAGACAATGTTTGTTAGAACATTTAAATTCTGTACAGCATCTCTTTCGCTTTTGAAGAGAAACAAAGGGTGGAATAAAAACAATCTCCCTAATACTTTTTCCTGGATATTTTGGATAGTCTCCAATATGAGGAATGTTGTCTTTGGACCAAGTATTGATGTTACAACTGAAATGCAGAAATGTGTACCCATATTTTTATAGATGTACTAAAGTTTGCTAATCAAATGCACTGTTCACGTAGGATCTTTCAGAGCCAACTTCAAGGCCAACATGTTTTGGAAGACAGTTGATAATTCAGATGTCAAGTACTCTCTGGGTTGAGCAAAGTTGAAAAAACAGACGAACCCATTAGAATAGGTGAAACATTCTGACTGTGAGAATTAGGCTTTGATGACCCAGGGAATCAGGCATCTGGAACCGATCCAGTTCTCCTCAAGCAGAGGTTTCTGTCTTGCACTGCATTGCATTGTGTTTTTGGTCAGAGAAGGTGTTTAAATGCCTCTAAATAATTTCCTTGGTCTTGGAAGGTTATATCTGTTTGCAAACTGGTAGGCCTTGCATCTAGTTGATATTTACTAAAAGAAAGAAAGAGGGAGAAGGAAAGAAGAAAAGCTTCTTGATACCTAGGAAGGTTTCTACTCAGAGACTGACATAGTCATAGAAATTTCCATTTATTCTCATTTTTGGGTTAAACTAGGACTTGTCACTAGAGTCACCTAATAGTTCATAGAAATGGTTTGAATAGACAGAGTAAAGCTGGAGAGAGATTGTAATTTAAAGTTTATCAAGAGTCATCTCTCTTCCTAGAACGGTTACATTAAGGGAATTGAAAGGCAGGGCCTGTGGTTATAGTCGAATGCCCCAGCAGGGCTCAGTCTGGCATGGTGGAGGCTGTCTGGGTAGTCTTTCTGGGATCCCAGCCTCTTTGGTCGTGGACACTTATCTTAAGAGTAGCCTTTAGTCCTCAACCATTCACTTTTAGCTGCTGCCAAGGGTACCTTGGAGAACCCCCACCCTTTTCCTTGAGGACTTCACTTCTGCTCCACTGGTTCAGGCTGTGGCCCATGTTCCTACTTCCAGCCTTGGAAATACTTTTCTGTTTCTTGGAGCCCTCGTTAGCCCTCTGATACAAAATCAACACAGGGTCTAAAGTAGTGGGCTGCATTTTCTCCTCTTCTTTTGGCTTTGCTACTATCCCAATCCCTGAACACTTCCCTGCATATACTCCCCTGGCCCTAGATACCTACTCCTCTGTTCTAGGCACAGAACAGATGTGGGCTAACTGATCTGGCACTTATAGTGATGCCTGCAAGGCCTACACGGCCGAGGTGAAGGAGGGATTATAGTGTTCACAGTTGATGGCTGTTACCTTGTCACTTAAGATGATCTACGGAAGTGGAGACTCCCCTTACCCTTTTTCTCCATGGCTGTCTCCTTCCCTACATTAATACCTCCTCAGTTCTGATCACGGTTAGAAAGCTCAGGCAGCTTCAGTGTGCCTCTTCCTTCCATATCTATCCATTCAATGATCAAATCCTGTGATTTTTTCCCCTCGGAATTTCTTTTATATCTCTCCCATGTTTTCACTTTTGCTGCCACCTGAACAATTGCAAATTAGCTTCTCTTTCCAAAGCTCTGCTCTGGAAATGTCTGTCCTGGTTGCAGCCTCTACAATGTCAGCTCCCACTGCTTGCTGCCCAGCCTCTCATCATTTACTTGTTTGCATCTCAGGCTTTTATACTAAATATTCATTAAACATTCTACGATCTATCCAGGGTAACCTTGTCAGAACAGGGAGGGAAAAAGGAAATATCTATCTTCTTTCTTGTCATTTCTCTCAGATGAATGAATTAAATATTTTTATTGCCTTGAAGATTAATTATCTTCTGTCCCCAGGCCAGCTTTAATATTCTAGCTGTATCTTCTTGTGACTGGGACCTGCCAGTTGGAGTTTCTGCCCCCAGTCTCAACTCTGTGGTTTTGCCAGGTTTTTTTCATCTTCATATCATGTAGGCTTCTGCAGTGAGTCACAGTCCAGGGGTTCAGAGAGATTAGAGTGTGACCTGCAGGGTTTAGAATAAATACTAAATTGTCTATCTTAGAGCTGAGAGACTGCTCAAAATCTTCTGGTCCTTTCTCGCACATGAGATACTGTTATTATACTTAACAAGTGAAATACCTGAGACCTAGAGCGTTTAAATGACCAACCTAAGGCTGCCCAGCTAATAGATTATGAGTCCTAATGCCAGACTTTATCCTTCCCAGGAAAGCCAACTCTTAATTTGGAGAAGGCATCAACTCTCTGAATTCTCTTTGCAGATAAAACAATTTAGGACCTCCTTTTGTAGTACCATGCCTTGATAATGTAAGGAAGGAAAGATAGCTTAGAGGAAGTCATTTCCTTTGGGCAGGTGATGTCTGGTAGGTAGGCAGATATCCCTTGTCCCTTGTCTCCTAGAAAGCTCATGAGGTCAGCATGTTGGAAACTCTAGTCCTGCATGCTTCTTGTTCAGCGAATCCTTGTAGGCTCTCATGTACAAAATGTGATTTTTTGTTTGTTTGTCTCTGAAGTGGCTTCTCAGTCCTTGAGGGCCCCCAGGCACTAATTCCTCATTTCTGCCCATGTTCCACCTAACTAAAAAAGTAAATTTATGTTCTTCCTACATGTGTTGCTCCCCTGACACCTCCTACCTTCCCCAGATCCCTCCATTCTTCTGGGTATTCTTCTGTTCTTCTAGTTACCTAGGCTTGGGGTTCTCTGTGATTCAGCTTGATAAGAGTGCTCCAGTCATTTAGTTCATCTGCATTCACCAACTCTGCCATTTTTTTCTCTTGAACATGCTTTGCAAATTCATTCCTGTCTGCTCCCTTGTGGCTTCTACCAGCCATAGCCGAGTGTCTGTGCTCTCTTTCCTGGACCACTCGTGATCCAGGAGTCTCTTCGTGATCTTCTGGTCCTTTTTCCATTCATCCATCATACAGACTGATAGACTCCCAACTTTTGAACTTAAAACTTGGTAAAGCAATCAAGCCAAACGTTATAGCTCTTTCATCAATAAACCTTCAATTCCCGTCTAGGTTGTTCATACCAGTCAAAGTGGACTACTCCTGTCTGCTGCATGTTTACTCATTTGTTCCCTCCATCCCTCTCTCCCTTCTTCAGTGAAAAAATACAGTAACATTTCTTTGCAAACTATAAAGAATGCAACCTTTTGTCTGTCCAACAAAGTACTCTTGCTATGTGAAAGGGAAGAATGGAGTTTTGGATTTGGTAACTACCTACTGTGTACTGATAATTTGTATTTAGTATCTTATTTAATTCTGTTGTTATTCCTGTGGGTTAGATTGAATTCTGTTCACCTTATAGATATGGAAATTGAAGCCCTAAGAAAAAAGTAACATGTTCTCCTGCTATGCTGCTGTGCTGGTGCTAGAGGCAGAGTGGTGGGTGGGAACTAAAGTCTTTAAGAGGGCAGGAGGGATAAGGCACACACATAAAACAGCTTCATGGAAGAAAATGCTCATCGTCCTGAGAACTGTAGTTATGGTGCTGTCAAAATTCTGAGGATGATGAAATTTCTTCTAGCTGGAAGATTAGGAAAGACTTCGTGGAGAAGTTGGATTCCAATGAGTGTGAAGGACGGGCAGTGTTTTGACAGAAGGAGCTGAGGCAGAGATCAGGAAGGGAGGGACTAGCATAGGCAGAGGTACAGAGATAAAATGCTGGTAGTGTCATTAGAAATCATTAGTGTACAGTCCACTTTGGTTGGAGCATGGACTTCTTGTGATAGAAGATGTAGTGGGATGTAAGGCTGTAAAAGTGAACTGTAGCCTGTTCATTGATGAACACTTAAATGTCTAGCTAAAGGATTCATGGTTTGTTCTATAGGCTCAGGGGAGCCATTAGAAGGTTTTGAGCAGAGGAGTTGCTAGTCTGAGCTGAGATTTGGAAAGATTACTTTGGGCACCCAATGAATTGGAGAGAAAGACAAACAATAGAGGAAACACTTAAGAAACTATTGCCGGCGGGGCGCGGTGGCTCAAGCCTGTAATCCCAGCACTTTGGGAGGCCGAGGCGGGCGGATCACGAGGTCAGGAGATCGAGACCATCCTGGCTAACATGGTGAAACCCCGTCTCTACTAAAAAAATACAAAAAACTAGCTGGGCGAGGTGGCGGGCGCCTGTAGTCCCAGCTACTCGGGAGGCTGAGGCAGGAGAATGGCTTAAACCCGGGAGGCGGAGCTTGCAGTGAGCTGAGATCCGGCCACTGCACTCCAGCCTGGGTGACAGAGCAAGACTCCATCTCAAAAAAAAAAAAAAAGAAACTATTGCCATTGTCCTGTACAGGTGTTTTGAGGGCCTGAACTAGTACGGTGACAGTGGAGATGGAAAAGAGGGGCAACATGAGAGCAGAACCAGGAAGGCAGAATTATAGGATTTGGTGATTGGACATACTTGGGGAGTGGGAGGAGGAGATGATTCTGAGGTGACTAACAGAAATAGGAGGGTCAGTAAGGGAAACAGATTTGGGGGTGGGAAGGGATGAGGTGGTGGTAGATGGTGTGTTTTGTTTTGTGCACGTTGAATTTTAGGTGCAGGTGAGTTGCTTATTTCACAACTGTGCTCAGTGTTCTTCACTATGACTGCCACCATTCCTGGTCCCCTTCTCTCCTTCCTTTTTATTAAGCAAACTTTTGGCTCCTTTTACAATGTAGCTGAGTGAAACTCTCAAGTGGACCTTCTTTATCTTTGAATTTCTGATGTACCATCCATGTCACTTGGTATTTCCTAAGGCTAGTCTCCCCATTGTATGCTTCCCCACACATAAATATACCTACAGGTATGACCACCTGGTGGTTATAACTGGTGTAATAACACCAGTAGTTCATGTTTGTATGAACGTTTATGGTTGACAAAGCCCTTAGAATGGTCAGAAGTATGTTGTACTTCTCCGCTAATCCCCTAGGTAGAGTCACTGAACCATTGACTCAATAAGCTAAAAAGGTTATTAGAGAATAAACAGTAGATTTTAGTTTAATAATAAATGCAATTGGAGCCATTAGCATATATCAAATAGGAAAGTTAGATGACTTTTAGCTGCTGTAAGTACATAGATTTTGTTGAAGGAGATGATAAAATTTAAAAATATATTCAGGATGATAACAATGCTGAGATTGATGTTTTGTCGGTATTAAGAATAGGTGTCGTGTTCTCACTCATAGGTGGGAATTGAACAATGAGATCACTTGGACACAGGAAGGGGAGCATCACACACCGGGTCCTATTGTGGGGAGGGCAGAGAGGGGAGGGATAGCATTAGGAGATATACCTAATGTAAATGACCAGTTAATGGGTGCAGCACACCAACATGGCACATGTATACATATGTAACAAACCTGCACATTGTGCAGATGTACCCTAGAACTTAAAGTATTAAAAAAAAAAAAAAAAAAAAAAAAAGAATAGCTGTCATGAGATGGGTGCCCAAGATGGCCGAATAGGAACAGCTCCAACCTCCAACTCCCAGCGTGAACGACACAGAAGACAGGTGATTTCTGCATTTTCAACTGAGGTACCTGGTTCATCTCACTGGGGCGTGTTGGACAGTTGGCACTGGTCTGCGGGTACAGCCCAACCAGCGAGAGCTGAAGCACGGCGAGGCATCGCCTCACCTGGGAAGTGCAAGGGGGAAGGGAATTCCTTTTCCTAGCCGAAGGAAATTGAGACACACAACACCTGGAAAATCAGTAACTCCTACCCTAATACTGCGCTTTACCAAGGGTCTTAGCAAACGGCACACCAGGAGATTATATCCCACACCTGGCACAGAGGGTCCCACGCCCACGAAGCCTCCCTCATTGCTAGCACAGCAGTCTGAGATCTAACTGCAAGGCAGCAGCGAGGCTGGGGGAGGGTTGCCCGCCATTGCTGAGGCTTAAGTAGGTAAATAAACCTGCTGGGAAGCTCGAATTGGGTGGAGCCCACCACAGCTCAAGGAGGCCTGCCTGCCTGCCTCTGTAGGCTCCACCTTTTGGGACAGGGCGTAGCTAAACAAAAAGCAGCAGAAACCTTGGCAGAGGTAAATGTCCCTGTCTGACAGCTTTGAAGAGAGCAGTGGATCTCCCAGCACGGAGGTTGAGATCTGAGAACAGACGGACTGCCTGCACCTGAGTAGCCAAACTGGGAGACATACCCCACTAGGTGCAGACCGACACCTCACACCTCACACGGCTGGGGACACCCCTGAGACGAAGCTTCCAGAGCAAGAATCAGACAGCAACACTCACTGTTCAGCAATATTCTATCTTCTGCAGCCTCCGCTGCTGATACCCAGGCAAACAGGGTCTGGAGTAGACCTCAAGCAAACTCCAACAGACCTGCAGCTGAGGGTCCTGACTGATAGAAGGAAAACTAACAAACAGAAAGGACACCCACACCAAAACCCCATCAGTACGTCACCATCATCAAAGACCAAAGGCAGAGAAAACCACAAAGATGGGGAAAAAGCAGTGCAGAAAAGCTGACAATTCAAAAAATCAGAGCGCATCTCCCCCTCCAAAGGAATGCAGCTCATCGCCAGCAACAGAACAAAGCTGGACGGAGAATGACTTTGACGAGTTGAGAGAAGAAGGCTTCGGTCGATCAAACTTCTCAGAGCTAAAGGAGGAACTATGTAACCAGTGCAAAGAAACTAAAAACTTGAAAAAAGATTTGACGAATGGCTAACTAGAATAACCAATGTAGAGAAGTCCTTAAAACTGAGAGAGATGAAAACCATAACACGAGAACTACGTGACAAATGCACAAGCTTCAGTAACCTACTTGATCAACTGGAAGAAAGAGTATCAGCAATTGAAGATCAAATGAATGAAATGAAGTGAGAAGAGAAGTGTAGAGAAAAAAGAGTAAAAAGAAATGAAAAAAGCCTCCAAGAAATATGGGATTATGTGAAAGGACCAAATCTACGTCTGATTGGTGTGCCTGGAAGTGATGGGGAAAATGGAACCAAGTTGGAAAACACTGCAGGATATCATCCAGGAGAACTTCCCCAACCTAGTAAGGCAGGCCAACATTCAAATTCAGGAAATACAGAGAATGCCACAAAGATACTCCTCGAGAAGAGCAACTCCAAGACACATAATTGTCAGATTCACCGAAGCTGAAATGAAGGAAAAAATGTTAAGGGAAGCCAGAGAGAAAGGTCGGGTTACCCACAAAGGGAAGCCCATCAGACTAACAGCAGAGCCCTTGGCAGAAACTCTCCAAGACAGAAGAGAGTGGGGGCTAATGTTCAGCATTCTTAAAGAAAAGAATTTTCAACCCAGAATTTCATATCCTTCACATATGAAACTTAGCCAAACTAAGTTTCATAAGTGAAGGAGAAATAAAATCCTTTACAGACAAGCAAATGCTTAGAGATTTTGTCACCACCAGGCCTGCCCTACAAGAGACCCTGAAGGAAGCACTAAACATGGAAAAGAAAAACAGATACCAGCTATTGCAAAAACATGCCAAAATGTAAAGTCCATCAATGCTAGGAAGAAACTGCATCAACTAATGAGCAAAAAACCAGCTAATATCGTAATGACAGGATCAAGTTCACACATAACAATATTAACCTAAAATGTAAATGGACTAAATGGTCCAATTAAAAGACACAGACTGGCAAATTGGATAAAGAGTCAAGACCTATCAGTTTGCTGTATTCAGGAGACCCATCTCACATGCAGAGACACACATAGGCTCAAAGTAAAGGGATGGAGGAAGATCTACCAAGCAAATGGAAAATAAAAAAAAGCAGGGGTTGCAATCCTAGTCTCTGATAAAACAGACTTTAAACCATCAAAGATCAAAAGAGACAAAGAAGGCCATTACATAATGGTAAAGGGATCAATTCATCAGGAAGAGCTAACTATCCTAAATATATATGCACCCAATACAGGAGCACCCAGATTCATAAAGCAAGTCCTTAGAGACTTACAAAGAGACGTAGACTCCCATACAATAATAATGGGAGACTTTAACACCCCACTGTAACATTAGACAGATCAACAAGACAGAAAGTTAACAAGGTTATCCAGGAATTGAACTCATCTCTGCACCAAGCAGACCTAATAGACATATACAGAACTCTCCACCCCATATCAACAGAATATACATTCTTCTCAGCACCACATCACACTTATTCCAAAATTGACCACATAGTTGGAAGTGAAGCACTCCTCAGCAAATGTAAAAGAACATAAATTATAACAAACTGTCTCTCAGACCACAGTGCAATTAAACTAGAACTCAGGACTAAGAAAATCAATCAAAACCGCTCAGCTACATGGAAACTGAACAACCTGCTCCTGAATGACTACTGGGTACATAAGGAAATGAAGGCAGAAATAAAGATGTTCTTTGAAACCAATGAGAACAAAGATATAACATACCAGAATCTCTGGGACACATTTAAAGCAGTGTGTAGAGGGAAATTTATAGCACTAAATGCCCACAAGAGAAAGCTGGAAAGATCTAAAATTGACACTCTAACATCACAATTAAAAGAACTAGAGAAACAAGAGCAAACACATTCAAAAGCTAGCAGAAGGCAAGAAATAACTAAGATCAGAGCAGAACTGAAGGAGATAGAGACACAAAAAACCCTCCAAAAAATTAATGAATCCAGGAGCTGGTTTTTTGAAAAGATCAACAAAATTGATAGACCGCTAGCAAGACTAATAAAGAAGAAAAGAGAGAAGAATCAAATAGATGCAATAGAAAATGATAAAGGGGATATCACCACCGACCCCACAGAAATACAAACTACCATCAGAGACTACTATAAACACCTCTACACAAATAAACTAGAAAACCTAGAAGAAATAGATAATTTCCTGGACACTTACACTCTCTCAAGACTAGACCAGAAAGAAGTTGAATCTCTGAATAGACCAATAGCAGGCTCTGAAATTGAGGCAATAATTAATAGCCTACCAACCAAAAAAAGTCCAAGACCAGACGGATTCACAGCCAAATTCTACCAGAGGTACAAGGAGGAGTTGGTACCATTCCTTCTGAAACTATTCCAATCAATAGAAAAAGAGGGAATCCTCCCTAACTCATTTTACGAGGCCAACATCATCCTGATACCAAAGCCTGACAGATATACAAAAAAAAAAAAGAGAGAATTTTAGACCAGTATCCCTGATGAACATCAATGCAGAAATCCTCAATAAAATACTGGCAAACCGAATCCAGCAGCACATCAAAAAGCTTATCCACCATGATCAAGTGGGCTTCATCCCTGGGAGGCAAGGTTGGTTCAACGTACACAAATCAATAAACGTAATCCAGCATATAAACAGAACCAAAGACAAAAACCACATGATTATCTCAATAGATGCAGAAAAGGCCTTTGACAAAATTCAATAGCCCTTCATGCTAAAAACTCTCAATAAATTCGGTATTGATGGAACATATCTCAAAATAATAAGAGCTATTTATGACAAACCCACAGCCAATATTATACTGAATGGGCAAAAACTGGAAGCATTCCCTTTGAAAACTGGCACAAGATGGGGATGCCCTCTCTTACCACTCCTATTCAACATAGTGTTGGAAGTTCTGGCTAGGGCAGTCAGGCAAGAGAAAGAAATCAAGGGTATTCACTTAGGAAAAGAAGAAGTCAACTTGTCCCTGTTTGCAGATGACATGATTGTATATTTAGAAAACCCCATTGTCTCAGCCCAAAATCTCCTTAAGCTGATAAGCAACTTCAGCAAAGTCTCAGGATACAAAATCAATGTGCAAAAATCACAAGCATTCTTATACACCAGTAACAGACAAAGAGCCAAATCATGAATAAACTCCCATTCACAATAACTTCAAAGGGAATAAAATACCTAGGAATCCAACTTACAAGGGATGTAAAGGACCTCTTCAGGGAGAACTACAAACCACTGCTCAGTGAAATAAAAGACGACACAAACAAATGGAAGAACATACCATGCTCATGGATAGGAAGAATCAATATTGTGAAAATGGCCATACTGCCCAAGGTAATTTATAGATTCGATGCCATCCCCATTAAGCTACCAATGAGTTTCTTCACAGAATTGGAAAAAACTGCTTTAAAGTTCACATGGAACCAAAAAAGACCACGCATTGCCAAGACAATCCTAAGCCAAAAGAACAAAGCTGGAGGCATCACGCTACCTGACTTCAAACTCTACTATAAGGCTACAGTAACCAAAACAGCATGTTACTGGTATCAAAACAGACATGTAGACCAATGGAACAGAACAGAGTCCTTGGAAATAATACCACACATCTATAGCCATCTGATCTTCGACAAACCTGACAAAAACAAGAAATGGGGAAAGGATTCCCTATTTAATAAATGGTGCTGGGAAAATTGGCTAGCCATAAGTAGAAAGCTGAAACTGGATCCTTTCCTTACTCCTTATACGAAAATTAATTTGAGATGGATTAGAGACTTAAATGTTAGACCTAAAACCATAAAAACCCTAGAAGAAAACCTAGGTAATACCATTCAGGACATAGGCATGGGCAAGGAATTCATGTCTAAAACACCAAAAGCAACGGCAACAAAAGCTAAAATTGACAAATGGGATCTAATTAAACTAAAGAGCTTCTGCAGAGCAAAAGAAACTACCATCAGAGTGAACAGGCAACCTACAGAATGGGAGAAAATTTTTGCAATCTACTCATCTGACAAAGGGATGATATCCAGAACCTATAAAGAACTCAATCATATTTACAAGAAAAAAACAACCCCATCAAAAAATGGGCAAAGGATATGAACAGACACTTCTCAAAAGAAGACATTCATACAGTCAACAGACACATGAAAAAATGCTCATCATCACTTGCCATCAGAGAAATGCAAATCAAAACCACAATGAGATACCATCTCACACCGGTTAGAATGGCAATCATTAAAAAATCAGGAAATAACAGGTGCTGGAGAGGATGTGGAGAAATAGGAACAATTTTACACTGTTGGTGGGACTGTAAACTAGTTCAACCATTGTGCAAAACAGTGTGGCTATTCCTCAAGGATCTAGAACTAGAAATACCATTTGACCCAGCCATCCCATTACTGGGGATATACCCAAAGGATTATAAGTCATGCTGCTGTAAAGACACATGGACACGTATGTTTATTGTGGCACTATTCAGAATAGCAAAGACTTGGAATCAACCCAGATGTCCATCAGTGACAGACTGGATTAAGAAAATGTGGCACATATACACCATGGAATACTATGCAGCCATAAAAAAGGATGAATTCGTGTCCTTTGTGGGGACATGGATGCAGCTGGAAACCATCATTCTCAGCAAACTATTGCAAGAACAGAAAACCAAATACCCCATGTTCTCACTCACAGGTGGAAATGAACAATGAGATCACTTGGACACAGGAAGGGGAACATCACACACTGGGTCCTATTGTGGGGAGGGGGTGGGGGGAGGGAGGGATAGCATTAGGAGATATACCTAATGTAAATGACGAGTTAATGGGTGCAGCATACCAACATGGCACATGTATACATATGTAACAAACCTGCATGTTGTACACATGTACCCTAGAACTTAAAGTATATATATAAAAAAAAGAATAGCTGTCGTATATAGGGTACTTCCTTTGTACAGATAATGCTCTAAGCATTTTGCATATCATAATTTATTCACACCTCGTGGTAACCTAGCAAAATGGCAACTGTGTTATTCCTGTTTTTTAGGTAAGGAAACTGAGACGCTTAGAGTTAAGCAACTTGCCCAAGGTCACATAGCTCTAATAAGGCAGAGCCAGGATTCAAACTCAGGCTGTCTGTTTCTAGACCCTGCACTATTAGCCACTGTGTGTACTGCCCCTTGGTGATACTTCAGTCAGCTTTGAAATATTGTTTAAAGCAAACTCTAGCCCACTGTACTCTTAACTCCTAGAAGGTAGGGATATTATCTTCATTCTGTCTGTATCCCTAGTGCCAGCACAGTGCCTGGCATATAGTACATGTTCATTATTTTTATTTTTTGTTTTTTAGAGACAAGAGTCTCAAAATTCAGGCTGGAGTGTACTTGTGCCATCATAGCTCACTGCAGCCTTGAACTCCTGGGCTCAAGCCATCCTCCCACTTCATCCTCTTGAGTAGCTAGGACTACGGGTGTGTACTACCATGCCTAGCTGATATTTAAACTTTTTTTTAGAGATGGGGGTCTCAGTATGTTGTCCTGGCTGGTCTTGAACTCCCGGCCTCAAGTGATCCTCCTGCCTCAGCCTCCCAAAGTGCTGGGATTACAGGTGTGAACCACCATACCTGGCCTCATTAAATGTTTGATGAATGAATATCTTTCTAAGTTACTTTCCTAATCTGATATGAAGTGAAGGTAGTCAAAGAAGTTTCTTACATATTCCTGTTGTTGCTGCTAGAGATGCTGTATTTCACAGAAGAGTTGTGGTATGGTGATATATTAATAGGTACACCTTCAGTGTAGATTGGACAAATCACTGAGACTTTCTAAGCCTTAGATTTATTATCTGTAAAATAGAAATAATGATAGAACCTACAATGTAGGGCTTTAGTAAAGATTAAATGAAATAATTCTTGTAAAACTCTTAGCATTGTACTTGGCACATATAACTCAGTAAATATTGGATTATATTATTGCTGATGGAAATTTTGAAACTGTAGAAGGGAAAAAAGTCGTTTTTTAGATTAGGACCAAAATATTGATTAAAGTGGAAATGTACAGTGATTTTAAAGTGCTCTGGTATTAGTCTGTTCTCACACTGCTGTAAAGAGATATCTGAGACTTGGTAATTTATAAAGAAAAGAGGTTTCATTGGGTCACGGTTCTGCAGGCTGTCAGGGAGCATAGTGGTTTCTGCTTCTGGGGAGGCCGGAAGAAACTTACAATCATGGTGGAAGGGAAAGAAGAAGCAGGCATGTCTTATATAGCTGGAGAAGGAGCAGGAGAGAGAAGGAGGAGGTGCTACATACTTTTAAACAACCAGATCTCATGATCACTCACTCACTATCATGAGAACACCTCCGAGAGAGTAGTGCTAAATCATTCATGATGGGCCACGCCCATGATCCAATCACCTCCTACCAGGCCCCACCTCCAACACTGGGGATTACAATTTGACATGAGATTTGGTGGGGACACAGAACCAAACCATATCAGGCCTTTAGATATCTAAAGTAATTGTTGATGGGTACAAAAATGTTTTTGTTTGCTCATAAAATTATCATAGCTAACACATTTAGAGAGAATTAAACTCAGAGTTTTGGAAGAGTTTTTCTTTTCCATCTAATGTTTCTTTTTTTTGAAACGGAGTTTCACTCTTTCACCCAGGCTGGAGTGCAGTGGCGCAATCTCGGCTCACTGAAAGCTCTGCCTCCCGGGTTCACACCATTTTCCTGTCTCAGCCTCCCGAGTAACTAGGACTACAGGTACGCAGCACCACGCCCAGCTAATTTTTTGTATTTTTAGTAGAGATGGGGTTTCACCGTGTCAGGATGGTCTCGATCTCCTGACCTTGCGATCCACCCACCTTGGCCTCCCAAAGTGCTGGGATTACAGGTGTGAGCCACCACGCCCGGCCCCATCTAATGTTTCTTGATGAAATATACAGGAGGTCTGGGGAAAAATGTTTTCCTACCCCTCAAACAATATTCAGTGGACAAAGGGGCAAGTGAACCATCATGTAAGCATCTACTTTGTCCAAGATGCTAAATAATAGTTAACTGAATTCAACCCTTATGATAGTCCTGTGAGGTTAGAACATAATTCCTATTATGCGGGTGAGAAAACTGAGGCCCAGAAAGTCTTAGTAACTTGGCCAAGTTCACAGAAGATTGTGGTAGAACCTGAAGTTCAACCTACTCTCACCTGGACTACTGCAGTAGCTTCCTGACAGTCTGTGACTGCAGAGCTCATGTTCTTTCTCCCTGCCATGCACCCTTCCTGCTGTGTGTGGCAGAGGGTGACAGCTTATGTTCACAGCTTCACTTTAGATCTGCTAGAACAAGGAATTCATTCAAAAATATTTGACCTGTATATTGCTTGAAGGCAAGACAGGGCCAGATTCCTGAGTTTCTCAGTCACCATTGCTGCCTACTTGTTTAAAATATGTATTTTTAATAGTGTTAAATTATCATGAATGCTCAGCCCTGCCAGCGTGGCCCCTTTATAAATGGGGCATATTGTTAAAAGGAACTTGACAAGAGAAATCGATGTAGCATAGCTTTTTGAAAACTTGGTTATTCCCTTCTGGAATGTATTTTAAGTTTTCAAATTGTGCTTTTGATAGACTGTTTACCCACATTAGGGGTTAATAGGGTCCTTAGTCTTGTTAGAGTGGCAGAGAAAGAAATGAATATACAGTGGTGTGTTTTGTGAGTGGGCCTCCCCATTCTCCATGCTAGGCTGAGGCTGCAGGTGGAGGCAGAAAAGTCAGACAGGAAGGGTATAGGATCAGTCAACCAATCCACCCCAACCACAGCCTTTCTATTGCTATACATTAGATTTGGTTTTTTGCCTGCTTTCTATCACTGTAAATCAGATTTGACTTTCCTAGAGTTTCGTATTAATGAAATCATGCACTATTTACTTTTTTGTGCCTGGCTTCTTTCACTTGGCACAGTGGTTTTTGAGATTCATCCATGTTATGTGTATCAGTAGATTGTTGCTTTTGTATTGATTAGTGGTATTCCATTATATGGTTGTACTATGCTTTGTTTATTCACTTATCCATTGTATTAGTTCTGTCTTGCTGCATAACAAATTACCACAAACTTAGTGGCTTACAACACCACATAATTAATAGTTCATAGTACTGTACGCCAGAAGTCTGGATGGGATTGGCTAGGCTTTCTGTTTAAAATTTCACAGAGCCTAAATCAAGGTGTCAGCTGGACTGGATTCTTATCTGGAGACTCTAGGGAAGAATCGGCTTCTAAGCATGTTCCAATTGTTGGCAGATGTCAGTTCTTTGAGATTATAGGACTGAGGTCCCTGCATCCTTGCTGGTTGTCAGCCTTGAGTTGTTGTCAGCAATAGATGCTGCTCTCCAGTTCTTGTATGTAGCACCACCACATCTTCAAACTCAGCAATGATCCCTTACATCCTTCTTGTGCTCCAAGTCTTCCTGATTTCTCCTTCTACCATAAGCCAGAGAAAACTCTCAGCTTTTAAAGGGCATGTGTGATTAGAATAGGCCCACCTGGAGACACTCCTTTGATTTTTGGTAGAATTTTATTTTTAGAATGGCCTAATATTAAGGTGTACTTTGACATTTTAAGCTTTTCTTTTCTTTTCTTTCTCTCTCTCTCTCTTTTTTTTTTTTTGACAGAATCTTGCTCTGTCGCCCAGGCTGGAGTGCAGTGGTGTGATCTTGGCTCACTCCAACCTCTTGTTCCTGGGTTCAAGTAATTCTTGTGCCTCAGCCTCTCTAGTAGCTGGTACTACAGGCGCACGCCACCATGCCCAGCTAATTTTTTTTGTATTTTTAGTAGAGACAGGGTTTCACCATGTTCACCAGGCTTGTCTCAAACTCCTGACCTCAAGTGATCCGCCCACTATTTCTATCCATTGATCCTCGCTGTACCATCTCATTCTGCTGTCTGATTTCCCTTGTCCTATTCTATACTATCCCAGTACTTGTACTATCCAAGTCGTCTCTTCTCCAGACTGAAAACACTCATTTTTTCCCTTTATTTTTTATGTGATATGTTGTAGCATAGCATTAAGTGTACTTTCTGGAATTATACCATAATTTTATTTAAACTGCAGCTATGCCACCTATGAACTGCAATATTGAAAAAGTGAACTTCTCTGAACTATGGTTTCCTTATGTGTGTATACTTTATAGGATTAAATTACAGATTAAATGAGCTAATGCATGCAAACAAAATTCCTAAGCACTTTTCCTGTGACATTATATACACCCCATACATGTTAGCCAATATTATCATTTCAATATTATTACCTTTTCCCCATTTTGTTCTTTTTCTTCTGCATGTGGTTCATTTTGTCAATGATCCTAATAAAATGTACTCTCCAAATTGTGTAGTTGTCTTAAAGAGATTCATAGCCCTTTTTTCAGTAATTCTATTTTAGAAAACTTATCCCAAGGAAAAAATTAGAGATATAAGTTAAGATTTTTTGTTCACCAGACACTTTATAATGGTAAGATATTGAAAATAATGTAGGTACCCCACAGAAGAGAAATAGTGAAATAAGGCATATTCCTATGATGCTATAAAGTCAGGAAAATCACATTTTCAGTGAAACAATGATATGGGAAACATAACATGTTAAATACAAAGGGCATGATATAAAACTGAATATATAATATGACTATAAGCTGTGTTTCTGAAATTATATGTATTTTATTCACATGAAGACAAATATTGATAGGAAAGGACTAAAGGGAATACACCACATGTTAAGTGAACAGTGGGATTATGGGTGTTTTTGTTTTCCTTATTCTTTGCAATAAGTGTATATTACTTGTATAACCTAAAAAAATAAACTTTATTTAAAAATTATTATGTATATGTATGTCACCCAGAACAGAACCTGATATCTACAACTTTGTTTTGTATAGAAAAGTTGCAGTCATGTCAGTAGATCAAGAAGGTCACTGTGGTCATCATTCAGCTAGGAACTGGACTTCTGGCAGTGGGATTCTAGCAAGCTGCCCCTGGGAACAGGACAGCAGCACTCCTAAGTCTGCCGACTTGTCGGGCTGTGCCTAGGAAGGGAGTCTGTCAGGCTGGGTTACATGGCACCAGTCAGCTGCAAAAGATATATTCATCATTCTTGCTGCTGTGTTCAATGTTATATTGTATACACTTGCTATGATAAGCTTTGATCTCTCTGTCACATCTTATCTTTGTTATTGACTTTTTAAATCCCAGAAAGAGTAAAGCTTTAGGACCTGGCCTCAATATGTTTTGTTTTGTTTTAATCAAAAAAGCAAAAGTGATCCTTACTGTGAGGGGCTCTGGGGTACCAGAGGGCCTCTTCACGTGTTTGTGCCTCATGCCTGGCAATGGCCCAGCCAAGCTCTACTCTGCAGCTGTAGCAAAGGCAAAGATTCTTGGGCTCTGTGTACAAATGGCTCAGAGTCAGCCTGTCATCTGGTTGTTGTTGGGGATAGAATGGAGACAGGAAGGGGCTGTGCTGCCTTTACGCATACACTACAGGCCCACTTTTTAACTGTCTCTGCCCTGTGGCATTACCCAGCGAACTTTTCCCCAGGCCTTGTGGGATCTACCTGTGATGTTTTGGGAGGCCATTCTGTTTAGCCACTGACTCAAATTCTTAACATCTGAAGGGTCCTCAGTCTCTGAATTCAGACATTACTTACAGAGTTCGATGCATTTACAAGACCCTGGTGAGGAGCTCAGGAAGTTCAGAGATAAATTCAGTGTCATTCATTTAGCATTTCCTGAATACTAATGTGTCAGCTTCTGAGCCAGGAGCAGTGAGGGGTACCCAGATAAGTGGCTTCAATTCAACAAACGTCTCATTAGGACCTACTATGTACACAGCACTGTGCAAGCCACTGGGGATAGAAATGAATGAAATATAGCCCTCATGATTAAGAAAGTTATAATCAATATAATTTGGGAAGAGACAGATTTGAAAACCACTTAATAATAAGTAGAATAAGTGCTATTTCTATAGCAGGACCCAGAGGAGGAAGCAATTACTTATGAAGTGGCCCATCCACTTACTAGCTATGTGCTTTTTGTCAAGGTATTTAATCATCCTATTTCTCAGTTAATCTATAAAATGTAGATATAATGTGTTAATCCACGAAAAGTACCTAGAATAGGTTTAGTAATCAATAAATGCAATTATTTTCCTTTTCTTCTTCTCCTTTCTCCTTCCTTCTCAAGGCTGAGTGGTGAAGGTACACTGAACTGAGAGCACAGCACAAGTTGGGCATGATGAGGAGTGGGGTGGTTGGATGCTGTGTGGAGGGGTTTGATGAGATAGGAATGCAAGTACTTGTGGGTAATTTTACTGGGGAAAGAGGCTAGAGAACTGCATTGGGTCTAGACCATGGAAGATCTTAAATACCAGACAAAGGAATTTGGACTTGGGCAATGTGGAGCAAAATAATTCACTTGTACTTTAGGAAGACCATTTTGACAGAGTGGGGGAGAGATCTGAGGGGAGAGGAGCAAAAGAAGCTGCTGCAGAATCCCAGGCAAGAGCTAAGGCCAGAATTAAGACTCAGACCATTTCTCTGACACCCTCAGTGTCATGGAGGCTGAGCAAGATATTTAGTTCCACCCTTTCTATGTGCCTGTGGTTTTCTTGCTGGAGGAACACTGGTTTGAGTGATAGTTTATTCCATGTAGCCCATAACTTTTAATATTCTGAGGTTATGTTCAGCCTTCTGATCTCAAGGCTGATCTACCCATGCATCCCTGCCCATTTAGGTATACTCATCACATCATATGAGAGTTGAGCAAATACACAAGATCTTTCTGCACGTGGACACTAGTGGCTTGTATAGAGCTGAGCTGCTGTGGAACCAGCTGAACTATGAAATAGCCTCATGTAGGGGAACCTCTCTGAAGAGAGGCCCAGTATTTAAAATCACAACAATGAAAATTACCTTGATATAGATTCCATATAAAGATGTTTTCCAGAGGCCTCATAATATGAAAAGAGTGGGAATATCAAGGGAGATGGAAGTTGTAATATTGGTTGAACCACTTCTAGATACTAGGAGGTGGGTTGGGTTCTTTGGCATATTTGATCTCATTTAATCTTCACTATCATGTGAGGCAAATATTAGTACACCCATTTTACAGTGAAGAAGCAAAGGTTCAAAAAGTACAGGCTTCATGCCCAAGGTCAGACAGCTTACATATGTCAGACCTCGGACCAGGCTCTTAATGTCCATGAGCCTCAATTTTCTTACCTATTTAAAAAAGTCATAATAAAACCAACTTTTAGGGCTATTTTGTGGATCAAATAAGGTTCTGTATAAATGATAAAGAGAAAATCATTCCCTGGCATCCAGGAACTGGCCTGATATTCTCAGTCACTGGGCCTCTGTGTTGCCGTGAGCTGACCTGGCACTCAGGTAGGTCTTGATGTTCTCCTGTTGAACATATACTACTTCACAAAACATCAGCATCAGACAAGGCCACTCTGTGACCATGATGGATCAAGACAAAAATAAGACCACTTCGTAATCATGTCTGAACACAGACAAAACATGAACATTGTCCAAGCCATAAAACACCAAACATACTACTGTTCTGTCTAATAAAGTTCTTTCTAATATGTTCCAGGCTGGAGTGCAATGGTATGATCTCTACTCACGGCAGCCTCTGCCTCCCAGAGATGCTCCATGGTTTCCTGTAGTGTGTGTTCTCCTTCATAGCAATAAGTAGTAAACCCAGTCTGTTCGACTATACACATGTTCCTGGTGATCTTGGGCTGCAGGGCATTGACAGTGAATACACTTGGAAACCCTTCAGTGCTAGACAAATGTTAGTGGATGTTTTAAATCAGTTATCAATTGCCACAGTAATGCTACATAACAAATCACTCATAACCTAGTAGTTTAAAAACTTCTAGGTTCTACGAGAAACAGTTATTTGTTCCTGTGTCTGTGGCTCAGCTGAGTGGCTCTTCTGGTCTTGGCAGGGCTTGCTCACATGCCTAGGTCTTGGCTGATCTTTGATTAGGACAACTGGTAGTGGCTCAGCACTGTTCCACACATCTCATCATTGCACAGGGTAGCCTGGGCAAGTTCTCATGGCAGGGGCAGAGGGCAGAGGGCAAAAATGAGCATAAATATACAAATGATTTTTCAAATCTCTACTTGTGTCACATTTGCTAACATCTAGTTACCCAAGCAAGTCACATGGCTGAGTCCAAAGTCAAAGGCTGGCGGGCTGGTAAACTGTCTCTGAATGGGAAGGCAGTTCATGGCAAAGGATGTAGATATGAGGAGGAGTAAGAATTGGGGACATTCATCCAATCAGTCTATAATAGTGTTTTTATGTTTTACTATCTTTTAGGCATGCTTCCTTTTTATCCCCAAGTGCTCCTCACATTTTTCCTAACTCTGTAGTGTTTTTCTGGAAAAAGCTGGAAGCTTCCCCTCCCCCTTTTCACCCCCCTTCTAGGCATAGTCCTACTCCAGAATTTATCTATATGCAAATATTTATTTTCAGAATTTTTGCCCACTTGGAAAAAAGATCCTAAAAGATAGACAAGGAGACCAAAGAAGATGGTGGCTTAGAAAAAATGGCCAGTAGTAGGCCAGATACAGAAACTTAGAACTCGAAAGGATTTCAGTAATTAGCTTTGAGAGGCAGTCACCCCGTCTGTACTTAAATGCTTCCCATAATGGGTAGTAGCTCATCACCTTACAAGATAGACCACTCTGTTTTAGAATAGCTCTGTGTTTTTAAAAAAGGTTCTTCTGCATATTAGACCACACTCTATGTTAATAACACTGTTTTACCGTCTGGAACCCTGCAGAACAAGTTTTCTATGTGACTGTCTTTCAGTTATTTGAAGAGTCATATGCACCTCCATCTACCACGTTCCTACAAATGTTTTTTTCCAGGCTTAACATGTATTGTTTCTTCAGCAGCTCATCATATGACAATTTCTACATGTTTTAATATTCTGGTTACTTTGATCTTATTCCTTAAATTCAGTATTTTAAAATGTGAGAGAGAGTCCAGAACTGACCACAGTGCTCCAAATATGATGTGACCAGCACAGAGGACACTAGGATCAGTTCATTTTTGTGGGCAAAAATGTAATGCGGCCCAGGATCCTATTTTTTGAGAGGCTATGTCACATTGCTGACTCAAATTGCAAGTATGAATCTTTTTTCACAAGAAATGCTCTTTAGTTATTTCTTGCCAATTCTGCATCTCTACAACTTATTTTTTGAAACTGAGTGTAGGAATTCACATTTTAAATTATAACCTTTGTGTTTCTACTTGTTCATCTCTTTGAGTCCAGAGCATTTCATCCAAGGTACTGGCTGTCTCTCCCAGCATTATAAGTTCTGTGTATTTAGTAAGCACACCTTCAATCTTTATCCTATTTGTTGAGCAGAAGTTTAGGTAGGCCAAATTGAGGGCCACATTCCTTGGTATACCACAAGATGCCTCTAGGTAAGAGCTTCACGTAGGAAGATTTCTGTTTCAGTCTCTGGCTTATATTCCAATGAGTATCATTATTTATTTTGATGCTCAATTTGTCTTATATTTAGCCAGTGGGAACTCCTTCAAGTTTGCTTCTGTGTCATTTGACATACCCCCATCATTTTTTGAGCACTTTTTTTTGCTCTCTGATACAAGATGGTACAGGTTCACCTTGTACTTTCGCTGCCTCAGTCCTAGAATCAGCCATTTCTCCAACAATAATTTTTAGTGGAGAATGATTTTTAGAAATAAAAGTCAGCTGGGTACAGTGGCTCATGCCTGTAATCCCAACACTTTGGGAGGCTGGGAGGTGGGAGGATCGCTTGAGCCCAGGGGTTTGAGACCAGTCTGGGCCACATCATAAGACCTTGTCTCTACAAAAAATCAATCAGTTCATCAATCTCAGGTCTGGATGTGCTTATATCATTGGAGATTGCTGCTCACAGGCTCTCTCAGTGGACAAAGCTGAGAAAATATGTGAGAGAAAACGTGAGAAAAACGTGAGTTTGTGCATACACAGACACACACACACAGCCCTACTTTTCTATATATATTTGTTTCTATTTCTGTGTCTACCTTGAAAACAATGAGTTCACACCAGTGTCTTAAGTTATAATGCAACACTACAGAGTTCCTTCTGTATCTCGCTCTTTCAGTTGTAATTCACTTCCCTGACTATGAGCAACCTGGCTCCCATTATCTTCAATACATTTACTTACTTGCTCAGTTCTCCTGTATGAAACCAACTCATTGCACCACAGTCCTGCTGACTACCTTCCTTGCACAGGTTGCCTCCCCAGCAGGCCACAGCTGTCCAGCCAGGCTCTGAACCTCCACTGGGCCCTTACTGCCCCTTCTTAGCCACTTTTCTCATGTAGGCTCTGATGCTTGGCCACTTTCCTCACTTGGGCTTAAGAAGGAAGCTATCCTTGTTTTTTTGCTTTTTTTTTTTTGGTTGAAGTGTAACTTACATACAGTAAAATGATTAAATCTTAAATAATTTTTCAACTCAGTGACCTTTTATATGTGTATACACCCATGTAATCACCCAAATTAGGCACTTCAGTAAGCCTCCTGGATATACCCATCCCAAAATAACCATCATTCTAAACTTTCACCACAGATTAATTTTGCTTAACGTTTTATTCTGAAATGATTTCAAACTCATGGAAGAGTTGCAAGATAACATGAATTCCACAGATCCCTTCACCCGCACACAGAATGTATTAACATTTCGCCACATTTGTGTCCTTCCTCTTTTTAAAATGATTTAACATTGATAGAGTATTCTTATCCAATCTACGGAGCTTCTGTATATTTTCCCAGCTGTCTCAAGGATATCTTTTATGACAGTTCTTCACTTCGATCTAGGATCCAGTTCAGGATCATATATTGCATTTAGTTGTCATGTCTCCTTGCCCCCTTTATTCTGGAATAGCTTTTCATGATCTCTTATGACATTGACATTTTTTAAGAGTACAGGACAGTTGTTTTGTATATAATGTCCCCCAATTGGTTTTGTCTGATTTTTCCTCATGATTACATTTCAGTTACGCACTTTTGGCAGGAATACTAAATAAGTGATGTTGTTTCTGTCTTTAATGCATCATGTGAGGAGGCACCTGATGTCAGTTTGGCCCGTTATTAGTGATGCTAACCTACATTTCTTGTGTAAGGTGGTGCTTGCCTCCTTTCTCTGCTATAAGGCTACCATTTATTCTTAATTAAGTAATCTATGAAGAGATACTTTAAGACTATGTGAATATCCTTTTTCTCTTCAGACTTTTGCCCAGTAGTTTTAACATGCATTGATGATTCTTGTCTGAATTAACCAATGATTGCAAAACTATTTTCTAGCCCAATTATTCTTTTTACATTTATTATTTTTGGCATCCTACTATAAGAAAGAGCTTTCCCTGCTTCCCTATATATATTTACTGCTCAGTATATACTGTGGATTTTTATTTTATTCAATGGGCTGTAATCTACTACTGTCATTATTCATTTTGGAGCTCAAGTTTTCCCTGATTTAGCTAGTGGGAGCTGTTTCAGGCTGGCTAGTTTCCTTTTGACATGCCTCCATTACTCTTTTATTACTTCGTGGTACAAATACATGTTCCAGGCTCAAATTGTTCTTTCTTCATCCCAACCCTAGAATCAGCCTCTTCTCCAAGGAGCTCTGATCCCTCTTAGTTGAATAGTATTTAAAAGCCAGGGTGTGTGCACCAAGTAAACTCATTGCTGCTGGGGTGTCAGTGCTACTAGGCAATTTCATGTTGGTTTAACTCAACCCGTGTGTGTGTGTGTGTGTGTGTGTGTGTGTGTGTGTGTGTGTATGTGTGTAAAACTCTGAGTTCATACTGAAAACTCTAATTCTAACCTGATATCCACAGGGTTTCTCTTTGCCTTCTCTCATTCTATGTTTGTGTTTCCTTCAACTACAGTGAGCATTCTGGCTCCCAGCAACATTAATTTATTTCCTTATTTGCATGGTCCCACAATATATACAAAATACTTTCAGAATGGATACACCCATGCAATGAAAGAAAATAACCTACAAAGTAGTTAAATTTTGTTTTTTGCATTCTGTTTGTTTGTAAACAGAAGTTATTTAGTCAAAGTACTATGTTCAGGAGTTACTCTGACCCCCTTAAGAGCAGTTATATTATTTATTTGAAATCAGTTTTGCCTACTTTTGAGTTTCATATTATCATTCTTAAAGATTTATTTACGTTGTAAATATCAGTATTTTCCTCCATTGTTGTAAAGTAGCAGTCCCCAACCTTTTTGACACCAGGGGCCGGTTTCCTGGAAGAGGTGGGTATGGAATGGTTTCGGGATGAAACTGTTCCACCTCAGATCATCAGGCATTAGTTAGAGTCTCATAAGGATTGCGCAGCCTAGATTCCTCCCACGCGCAGTTCACAATAGGGTTCACGCTCATATGAGAATCTAATGCCACTGCTGATCTGACAGGAGGCGGAGCTCAGATGGCAATGTGAACAATGGGAAGCAGCTGTAAATACAGATGAAGCTTCCCTCCCTTGCCTGCTGCTTACCTCCTGCTGTGTGGCCTGGTTCCTAATAGGCCGGGGAATGTTACCAGTCTGCAGCCTGGCGGTTGGGGACCCCTGCTGTAAAGTATTCTGAATGAACTACACTGTATCCATTATACTGATGATGAATATTTGTGTTATTTCATATTTTTATTATGAATAAAACTGCTATGAACATTCTTGTACATGCCTTTTGAGAAGTAAGCAATAATTTATTTTGGGTACTTGGGTGTCCATATATATGTTTAGCTTTAGTAGATACTGCCAGACAGTTTTTCCAAGCAGTTGTTGAATTTACACTCCCGTCAGCAGTGTAAGAGAGTTCCAGTTATTTCACATCCTCGTTAGTACTTGGTGTTGGCAGTCTTTTTAATTTTAACCTATCATGGCCACTAGGGAAAGAGTTAAATTTTTTTGAGAAGCCTGCCATAGGATGTTTGCCTGGCCTGAATCTATTAATTGCCTGTCTTTTAGTTGGATTGTCCAACTCCCATGGTTCCATTTTGTTCTCAGTACAAGTACTGAGTAACTTAAGTAACCTAGTAGCATGCCTTTACTGAAATCCAGATGTATTGTTGTGTCAGGCGTTTTTAGCTGGCAAGGACCAAAGATACTTGCAGATTATTATTATGAAGACTATATTGTACTTTAGCATAAGTAAGGAAAACAGGTGAAGCAAATGCCTTATAAAAGAACAATGGGAAAGTCATTTAGAACCCAAGGCAACTCAAAAGCCTAAACCTTCTTGAGCCCTCAGCAGTAGGATCTATTGCTTCTTCCTTTAGAACTCACATCCTGGTGACTTAGCTTCACTTTACTGTTCCTGCTGCTTCTGACTCCTCTGCTTGTACCTCCTCCTCATCTTAACCTTCCTTGTGTCTATTTCTTCCAGCTGCTGCTCCAGCTACAAACTAGAGGACTCACTCCCTAAAACTGTTACAAGGCAGAATTTTCACTAAGCCATTTCACAGGCTATGGTCAATCTATGCATTAATCCACATTGAGACAGATGTCCATCCATAGTCCAATTAGGTATGGCCCCAGGAAGCAGGACCACATGGTATCAACATGGCCATTTATGATGAAGACATTCCCTTAGAAGGGCACTATGGGAAAAGCAAGCAGTCTGACTGCCTGGCTGGTTTAATTATATATATTGTAGTCTAATTACTGTGTATATTATATTCTAATTCAGTAGACATTTCTCAAGCCCTCTCCTTATCTGTCAGTAAACTACTGGAAAAGGAAATGAACTGTTTAGACTGAAGAAGTTTGTTTTGTTTTGTTTCTTTTAGTCTCACTTTGTTGCCCAGGCTGGAGTGCAGTGGTATGATCTTGGCTCACTGCAACCTCCGCCTCCCAGGTTAAATGATCCTCCCACCTCAGTCTCCCAACTAGCTGGGACTACAGGCACACTTCACCACGCCAGGCTAATTTTTTTGTATATTCGATAGAGACAGGGTTTCGCCATGTTGCCCAGGCTGGTCTTGAACTCATGAGCTCAAGCTACCTGCTTGCCTCAGCCTCCCAAAGTGCTGGGATTACAGGTGTGAGCCATCACACCCAGCTTGAAGAACTCTTCATAGTGAGCCTATGCCATATGTTCTCAAATAATATATAAGTCCTAAAATGTATCTGTAGAATGGGGTCAAGCCCAAAGTGAATTTTATTCTGTAGATAGCAGAGGTTAGCATGCATGAAGTATACCTGGTTGTTTGAATTCCATTTTACAGATGAGGGAACTGAGGGCCAGAGAAGGAGGCAAAGAGATTTGCCCAAAGTCACATGGCTCTGAAGTAGGGGTAGGGGGCATCAGGACTTAAATCCAGGTTTTCTGGTTCCATATCCAGAATTCTCTCCATTACCTCACACTGACATGCCCCATACTCATGTCCAAACTATTAAAAGCACAAAGGAGATTTGATAAAAGCAAACTATAGCCAAGGCAAGTGGTGAGAATTGAGAGGAGGCAGATCTCCTAAAGGCTGAGGTGATCTGGGGGACTGCCTCAAGGTTTTGAACTAGGCCTTGTAGAGTTGGTTGGATTCAGAATGGTGTGGAGAAGGGAGAATGGTACAAATGAAGATACAAAAGTGGGGAAACAAGAGATTTTTCCAGAGACAGAAAAGAGACTCGTGTTCTGGGTTGGAGGGTTTATGTAGGAAAGGAGTGGTAAAATGTGTGTTAAACAGTAATGAGACTTTGATAACTGTGACAACTTTAATTAAAAATAAATCAGATCATGCCCATGCACATACGGTGGGTCATGCCTGTTACCCCAGAACTTTGAGAGGCCGAGGAGGAGGGTCGCTTGAAGCCAGGAGTTCAAGCAGTCTGGACAACATGATGAGATCCTGTTTCTACAAGAAGTAAAAAAGAAATTGGCCAGGCATAGTGGTGTGTACCTGTAGTCCTAGCTACTCAGGAAGCTAAGGCAGAAGGGTCGCTTGAGCCCAAGAATTCGAGGTTATAGTGAGCTGTGTTTACACCACTGCACTCCAGCCTGGGCGATAGAGCAAGACCCTGTCTCTAAAAACAAAAACAAAAACAGATCAGATCATGATATTATGGTGAGAAAAAAGCTTCAAGTCATTGGTTGTTAAGACTCCAAGCTGAGGCAAAAAGGACTAAACTAAGATGATAGCAGCTGGAAATAAGTCAGATTTGAGAACCATTGAGAAGGCAGGATTAACAGGATCTGGAGACAGCCTAAATATAAGGGTAGGAGAGAGATAAGGAAAAGAGTTAGAACTGTCACTTGAGAGTTTGAGCCTTTGTGACAGGGACGCTGTGGTACCAGTATCAGAAAAGGAGGAGGCAATGTCTGTAGTGAGTTAGCTTACAGACTTTGCACCAAAGCAGACCTGGGACCAATGACTTAACTGCTCTGAGTGGGTTTGCTGGCCTGCTATGTAGGGAGACAGATTCCCACTTCTCAGAGTGGCTGTGAGGATGGGAGGTTTTGCAGGTAGAGTGAAATTCTGTAATGTCACATGCTTGGCATCCAGGCATTTAACCAAACTTTAGCTCTTTTCTTCTCACCCCAACTTCTTTGGAAGATAGCAGAACCTAGTTCAAGCCTCACTGTTTTTTCACAGGCATACATACAATGTGCCTTCGTTTTATTTCATACATATATATGAAATAAGATACAAATTCAAGCCCACAGAGAGAGTTAAAGATATCTTTGTAAGGCTAGGTGCTTCCAGAAGCAAACAGCTGTACTGCCTCTCTGGTGTCGCGGTGGCCTTCCCCAGTGGGGACTATTTCTGAGCTTAGGGGTGGAACTCTTGTGGCTCACTGGATTGCAGTGTGCCTGTAAAACATGCCCAGCTTCCAAGCACTGCGTTTAATAGTTTGGAAATTCTGGTTGTCACCCCAGAGATACACAGATGGAAACTGGGTTTGGGCAGAGCTCTAGCAAAGGTGGCACCGAGACGCCCATTCCCTTGGCCTGTTAACCCTGGCGGCGCAGGCTGCCCAGCCAGCTGGGACTGCCATTCTGGAGCTGCTGCCGGCATGCTTCTCCCACCCTGGTGGTTGTGTCTGCCAAGGGCTCACAGTGAGGCACAGAGTATAGCCCAGTGCCATAGCAGCCTAAACCCTGTTACTCCCCTTCCACCCTAGCCATCACGCATCTCCGCACGTACGCCCCATTGCCAAAGCACTTGAAGGCGCCCGGACTCATTGGCATGGGGCGAGAACCAGTCGGCAGGCCTCGCTGTCCACCTAGCACCCTGGGTGGCCTTTGGGCCATGGCTGGCTACCACTCTCCGGCAGAGGAAAGCGGCCCCTGGCTGGTGGCGTGGGGCTGACCTCGCCTCATTTCCTCTCCTTGGCGTACCTGACCCTGAGTTCTGGTCCGCAACCCGGTGTTCGTTTCCCACCCCAGTCTTCTGCGCCCCGATTTCTCCATTTAGAATATTCAGATTTGAACAATCTGGCGGCGTTCTCTCGCCAAGGGATGTCCATGAGGAGGGCAGGCGACAGAACTTTGTTGCCATTTTGCAGCCATTCCCCTAAGAAATATCCCTGGAAACAGCTCCTTAATCATTCCAGAGGTGGGCCCTCCTAGCCCCAGTCAGGATGTTGTTTGGGCCCTGTAAATCTAGGGCTCTCCCAGCCTTACATCCCTGGCACTGGGCTTGCCAGATGTAAGGGAACTGGATGGGTAGTTTATTTCCATCTTATATGAGAAAAGGAAGGGTACATACCGTTTTGAGGAAGACAGCTTGAACCTGAAGGATCACAGAATCCTGCACCTCCACTAGCTGTGAAACACTGGGCAAGTTACCTTGCTTCTCTGAACCCCAGCAGCTTCATTTGTAAAATGGTTGTAACAAAAGAATATCTTAGGTTTTGTATAAGTCTGTATGAGATAATATAGGTAAAGTAGTTAGCCAAGTGCCTGGCCTATAAGTATTCCATAAGAGCCAGTCAGCTGTTTTTACAAACAGGTACAACTGTACTGTTAAGAACCAAAGTACTCACATCCAACAGTTGGCAAACATTTTCACATTCATCAAATTTTTGCTTAAATTTTTCATTTGTTTAACTCGTTAATGCATTCAGCATGTATTTACTGAGCATATTATCAGTCAGCTCTTGCCCTGGTCCAGCTGTGTTTTCTAAGACCCCACCCCTAGGAGAGTTTTAACTGGCCTTGCAAGAACTGATGAAGTCTAGCCTGGTGGGTGGGTGGGAGATCTTATTCCTGTGGCAGTGGGGGTTTGGAATTTGTTTTTTACAGCTCTGACTTCGCGGGCTGAGGTCCCTGAACAGAGCAGACCTCTCTCATGTCTGGGAAGCATTAAGACAGAGCAGCTCTCCACAGCCACCTTTGCTTCTCACCCCTTACTTTTGGGGAGTTGTGTCTCCCTTCTCCAGAAGGCCCCAATCAGCAAGCTGGAACCTGCTTTTTCTATAGTGGGGTCCTGTTTCCTAGAACTGACTTCTGTTATATAGACTTCTGTGCTTTGCTGTGCTGGAGTTGCCAGAAGAACCCTTCTCTGCTTTCAATGCCCCCAGCGTCTTCATGCCGTATCCTTCTAATGCTGTCTCCTTCTTGCCCGCATTGTGCATGTCAGGGTCAGCCTCCAATTGGACTGGATTGGCCACCCTGCTGCTCATACTTGCTTTGGGATCATATACCTTCCCTGAGTCCCTTCTCTTTGCACTGCCACCTCCTCACCCCCATGACCTGCACTTAGATTTTGTGGCAGAAACACTACTGAGCAGGCAGTCTTCTGGATGTCTGAGAGACAGAGAACCTAACATACACAGTCTGTGAACAGACATCGTAGTGTGTTAAGGGCCATGATACATAGTGCTGTGGGAATAGCCAGGGTGGGCCAGCTGGCTCTGCCTGAAGAAATCAGGGAAAGCTTTACCAGGAGGTGTTGTTTGAGCGGTCTTTTTTTTTTTTTTTTTTTAATGAGACTGAGTCTTGCTCTGTTGCCCAGGCTGAAGTGCAATGGCGTGATCTTGGCTCACTGCAACCTCCACCTCCCAGGTTCAAGGAATTCTTCTGCCTCAGCCTCCTGAGCAGATGGGCTCACAGGCACCCGCCACCATGCCCCACCAATTATTTTTGTATTTTTAGTAGAGACGGGGTTTCACCATGATGGCTAGGCTGGTCTCGAACTCCAGACCTCAAGTGATTCCCCCCACCTTGGCCTCCCAAAGTGCTGGGATTACACACGTGAGCCACCACACCCGGCTGAGCAGTCTTAAAAGATTTGCCTTGGTAGACAGTGGGAGAAAGTGAATTTCAGGCAAGGAGCATAGCATGCATAAAGGCCTGAAATTACATGATGTTCTTAGAGAAAAAGTAATGTGATGTGAATAGAACAAAAGGATTATGTTATTTGGGTTGAGGGTTCTGAGTAGCAGAGGGAGGAAATGAGGCCAGAGAGGTAAACAGGGACCTACTCATGAGGGCCTTGTAAGATGTTTTAGGCTTTACCCTACCAACACTGGAATCCTGTGAAGGTTTTATACATGGGCATGACATGGTCAGATTTGTGCATAAAGAAGGTGGGATGCATGGCTGTAAGGGGATAAATTGTCTCATTTGTCCTCTAGCAATTCTGTAAGGCAGGCAGGGAAGACACTGTTTACTTTTCACACCTCAGAACACTGAGGCTCAAGAAGTCAAGTCAGATACCTTGCTCTTTAGGTCTCAGAGCCAGAAAGGGGAGGACCTGGGGCTCACCTAGTTTCCCGGTCCTGAATCTCTTTTCTCCTGGGCGCATTGCCATTTTTAATAGTGTCTTCTAGAAAGCTGCCTGCAACTGAGCAGTGGGTAGATGCAGACAGGAGCATTATGAAGCATATGGTCATTGATACAGTTTCACTGAGGGAGTATAACACTGGGATTTTGCGGCCTATGGTGTTCAGTCGCCTGACCTCTATGCCAGCACACAGACAGCAAGAAGCAGTGGGGAACTTTGAGCTTCAAGCTCTACATTGGTTTGTCAAAATCTATTCATCACTGTCTCTTTCATTAATGTGCTGTCTGATACTGACATTTGTCGATGGCTTGTTTCTGGAAGCCCCTGGTCCTCAAGGCTGGTCAGCTCTACAGTCACAGCCCCAGGGTGAACCCCGGCAGTCAGAAGTAGGGCTTTTCTCTCTCTGCATTTTGTAAAATAAAATAACTTTAAAACAATAACAAAGATAACATGATGTAGCAGTAAAGAACACTAGCTTGGAGATCAGGCAGACCTGGGTTTTAGATCTGCTGCTGCCACTTGTCTAGCTGTGAAGATCATTTAATATGTATGAGCCTCAGTCTCCTTATGTCTAAAATAAGAAAGTGGAACTTACCTGAAAAGATTGTTGTAATGACTAAAATGTGATAATGTTTATAAAGTACCTTGGCATGACACCTGGCACATATGAATCCTCAATATATACTGACTTTAATTCCTACAGTTACTATTGCCCCAGCCACCACTACTACTGCCACCACAGTTAAATAATATTTTGAAAATAGAGAATAGTAGAAAAAATATCTTACAATCTTACCACCATGATGCAGCTACCCTTATAATTTAAGTTTCCTTCAAATCCTTTTCCCCCACTACTTCTAAACATTCCTGATTTTATCACATGTATATTTTATACCCAGGTGGGTTTTTTTCCTCCATGGTGGTAACTGCATTATTTTTTCTTGTTTTTAATATATTTTTTCCTAATTATAAAAATTGTTTATAAAATTCAGAGTTTAGAAAAAAAGAAAAAGAAAAATCATACTCATTGTTAACATTTTGTTGTATCTCCTTCCAGTCATTCTTATTCACACTTTGTTATAGAGTTGAGATCATATTATATATACAATTTTTATGTAATTTTTCATATGAATATTTTCTTATTATAAGCATCATTTTCCAAGGCTGCATATTAGTCCATCAGATGGTTCTACCATAATTTACATAAGCATTTCCCAATTGTTAGACATCTGAGTTTTTTCCAATTTTTCAATCTAAATAGCTTCCTATAACAGACCTAGGGAACCAACCTCATTACAGCCAGGAGGCATATAATGAACTTGTGCTGTGTATATGGTCCTGAGTGAGGCATAGTGGGAGCCCTCAGGTCAATCAGACACAGAGCCAGCCTCAAAGGAGCTCAGAGACTAAACAACCTGGAAATACTTACCGGCAAATAAGCACTGTCAGGGAGTCCACTTAAGTGTGCGTAACCTTTTTCCTTTGGAAACTGGGATCTGGGAAGCACAGCTTCTACACAGGAAAAAGCCTAGGAAACCTTGCTGCCCCTTCTCACCTATGAATATGCAGATTGGCTTCTAATACTCAAATGCCTTTTGAGCTACGCTGTCAGGGGCCTGCGCTAAGAACCATTGAATATTACTTACAAGTGGTTTTCACTGGGAAAGAATGAGAAACACTACCAAAGGAACTTTTGGGAGAATTAAGGGAATCAGAGTGACTCTAGTCTTAGTTTTTTATTTTATTTTATTTTTTTAATTGACAGATAAAATTGTATATGTTTACTGTATACAACATGATGTTTTGAAATATGTATGCATTGTGGAATGACTAAACTGACTAATTAACATATATTACTTCACATAGTTGTCATTTTTGTGGTGAGAAAACAAAATCTATTTTCAGCATTTTTAAAGAATCTGATATATTAACTGTAGTCATATATAATAACATGGATGAACCTGGAAGACATTACTTTAAGTTAAATAAGTCAGGCACAGAAAGACAAATACCACATGATCTCATTCAATAAGGAATCACTGATATGTGGATTTTAAAAGTTGATTTCATAGAAGTAGAGGCTAGAGTGGTGGCTCTAGTCTTAGTTTTGTCACAGACTTGCCTAAGACCTGCGGTAAGTTATTTCTTCCTCCTGAGCCTCCATCTTCTCCTCATAATGTAGGGTATTTCCAGGGCTCTTCCAGCATTAACATTCCAGAGTACTTGAAACATTCCTTTTGCAAGGAGCTAAAGTGAGTATCCTGATAAAGGTCACAGGATAGTTCTCCAAAGTCTAGAGCTCCTCTTAATTAGTTCTGGAGAACCATTTATGCCTTTGTATTCCCAGTCACTTCCTCCTGCTAGCGGTTGGGACATATGGAGACTGAAGGGCAAGAAGTATCTTTCACTGGTTGGAAATCCTGGATTCAGAAAGCCAAAAATTGTCTTTTATGTATTAAGTATTTGTTCTTTTATGTACTTTGTTCTTTCATTCATTCCCTCATTTAGCAGATGTTAACTGAGTCCCAGGCCTTGTCCAATCCATCCATGCAATATAGAGGTGAATGAGACTCAACCATGTTCTCAAAATACATGTAGTCTCATAAGAACAGGAAACAATGATAAAAGGCAACAAGATGGTTGCTACGGTGGGGGTACATTTAAGGGCATAAGGACAGGTGCACCTGAGTCTGCCTAGACACAACAGCAAAGGAGTCTTAGTAGATACTTTGAGATTTTAAAGGATAAGTAGAAATTTTTTAGGTATGCAGTAGAGGAGAGGACATTCTGGGTAGAGGAACAAGCATGTGCAAGGGACTAGAGGTGTGAGAGAACATGACATGTTGAAAGAACTGCAGATAGTTTGTGTGGCTGGTAGGTGAAAGGGATAGTGGACAGATGAGAAAAAGTCAAACATTTCTCCACGGACCAGTCTGTTTCCACTGAATTCTTTGCTCATTTTATCAGTCCATATGAGAGTGATGGTCTTTTTAGTTCAGTTTTCAAAAACTGTTATCTTTATTGCCTTATCTTTCCATTTTTACAGTAACATATGCTCGTTATAGAAAGTTTGAAAAATACAAAAAGGAAGAAAGGATTTAAAAAATTACTCATGGTCTCACTAGCTAAAGACAACTTTAATATCTGATGCCTTTCCATTCAATATTTCTTTATTTTCTCTTTTTACGTAGCTGTGAATGTGTTGTAATTACAATCTTAACTTTTGTATGTGAGGCTGCTTTTTATTTCCTTCCTAAATTTTGCCAAAAATGGATGTTAGTGTCATTAGAAAAGAACTATGATTATAAAATACACTGACTGAAATATCTATCCATTTTCTTTGTTTTTTTTTACAGGTCTCTTGTGGCTCAGAGCATAATTTGGCAGTAATTGGTAAGTAATTTTTACACTGATAACTTTCTTCTGAAAGTCATGTGGCAGAATTGGAGAAGACTTTTGGTTAACCAAAAGCCATGGTGCGTGTGCTCATGCATGTTTTAGGGGAGATTGGGGAAAATGGAAGTCTTTGGTTGACCAAGGGTTTACTAGAAGCTCCTTTTCTGAATATTTCAATTCATATCATTGAGCATCTTTTTAAGGTACCTGAGCTGGCCTCCCTGCCTGGGAAGTGGCATTTGAGCATATTAAAGAACTCATAGGCTGAGGGGCATCATGTGTAGAAAGCCAGACATAAAAAGGAAGAATGATTGGACTGCTTCTGGTTTTTTGAATAAATCCTCATTCAAAAGTTCTTTCCTGTTGGTTTGGCTCTTTCTTTGGAAATATGCGGCTCTGCTCACTGCCCTCGCTGCCTTGTATTTAGCGGCACTCAGGAGCTCCCAGCTGGACTCAAACTTCTGGTTAATAGAGGCTTCCTCTTAGTTGGCCCTGGATAATCACAGTTTAGTGTTTTCATAATTAGATCTATTCATTCAAGAAGCCTTCTCATTACTTCCACAGGTAGACTCAGTTTCCATCTCACAGTACATTAAAAAGACTGCAGTGTAGGGGCAGACTGCCTGAGTTCAGTACAGACTTCTACTTACTAGCCATGTGAACTTGGACAAGGTATTTGAATTCTCTATGCTCATCTTTAAAATGGGGAGGGCAATAGTGCCTACCTCATAGTGTTGTTGAAGGGAAGAGTTAAGATATGCAAAGCACATAGAATGACGCTTAACTCCTAGTAGGGGCTTTGGTAATGTTTGTTATTATTACCTGGTGTTATGTGTTAAAGTAATTGCCCTCCTTTGGCCTTTAGTTTCCCCAGCTGTAAATGGAGAAGTTAAAACAGAAAACCAAGTTTCCCTGCAGCTCTGATATTTTAGGACTCTTGTTATAACCCCACCACTGACTGACTTCTGTCAATAATTTCTGTTCCTGGCCACTCCTGTCTCCTAGCTTCTAACTTTGAACTTCTACCAGGCAAGGCCCTTGTGTTTTCCTCATTTATTGCCTATTCACAACACCTAAAGCAGTGCGTGGCTCTTAGCAGAGACTCACACGTTCTTTTCTGAATTGAGCTAGACTGGCTTGGCTGCCTAGGGTGGCAGTAGAGTGAAGCACTACTTTGCAGGCCCAAACATGATGTACAAAGAGGCAGAACCAAGGACAGCAGAGGAGGTGGGGAGTAACAGGGGCTGGAGTTAGAGAAGGAGCTAGAAAATGTAACAGCAAACCTGCGTGCTTTGCAGCAAGACCAGATACTTTATACCGGAACTGCTTCAGCCTGGTTGTAATTAAGACAAGCTAATCAAAGAGTCAAAGGCAGTGCCTAGGACATTGCTGCTACTGCTATCACTGGACTGGGGGAGGTTGGCTTCCCCTGGGACCAACACAAACAAGAAGATTGCAGGGAATCTAAATTTGTGAAAGCACAAAATCCAGATGAAGGAATGGGTCAGAGCTAGCAAAGCGACAGGCTGAGCTGATGTAGGCAGCCTGGGGCTGTAGAAGGAGCAAAGACTCTGTAGGCAGACAGCCTTGATTCAAACCGGTTCCATCTCTGTGTGAGCATCCATATTCTTATCTTTGTAATGGGATAATCATCCCTCCTTTCAGGATTATTGTGATTAGGTGAGATAATTTATGTGAAATACCTGGCAGATATAAATTCCTTTGGTTTCTCTTTTCTCTTGGTTGGGTAGGGGGAGGGGAGAAATACTTGTTAGTGTAACAGTTCTAGTGAAATATTTCTTTGTTGGGAGAGAAACTGACATTCTGGAAAGATGTGTCCAGTGTTACCTGTGTGGAGGCCATCAGAGGCAGTGGGAGAACAGGGCATGCTGGCGAGCACTTGAGGGCAGACCTGTTATTTTCCATTGTATCCCCAGGGATACAATGGAATGGGACCTGGCTCATAGACTGCTGAATAATGGTTTCAGAGTCAGGAAAGGTGAGTGCAGGCACAGGGCTCTGCACGTATGTACCTGCCTGCCAGCCAGGAGCAAGAAGCTCTCCATCACTGGAGGAATGAGGCCCTGAGTGGGTGCTCTGCAGGGTGCAGGCTTTGAAACAGGAAGCTACAAGAAGCTGCCTGTTAGCCCTGCCAGGAGGCCAGCACGAGGGAGACAAGTTGCAGGTGAAGAAGAGTTCCTACCAGCTTAAAGCCATGTTTCCCATGGGGTTGAGCTCCTCCCCTCAACCCTACTGCCTTTGCCTACTTTACAGGGATTTCCCTGCCTTCAGTTTCATTTCCTGAACTCTAGCCCTTCAGTGCCTGGTGCTGTGTCCCACATGTAAAAGGCACAAAATAGTTATAGAATAGACTAGAAGATAACATAAATCAGTCAAACTTTGCCCAAGGGTAGAAGCAACCTTAATGTCTAATGAGTGTGTGACAGATGAATCAACTTGGAAAGGGAGGTGAAACAGAGAATGGTGAAAGGACATGATTGAGAACCTACTCTGTCTTAGGTTAATGGAAACAATTCCTCAAAGTATATTTGTTGTATCTGCTTTAGAGACAGGCTCAGAGGTTAAATGGGTTAAACAGGTTGTAGAGATAAGTAGCAGTGTTACCTGAGCAATGGGCTCACTGCCCAGTGCACATAGAAGCAAATACTGTGACACTGGCTTTGAGAAAAGAAAAAAGCTTTATTGTGAGTCAGTTGACAAGGAGACAGGGAGACAACTCTCAAATCAATCTCCCCAATCTGGGAGTGGGTCAAGGTTTTGTGGCATTTTAAACTAATCCCAGGTAATGGCAGTGCAGCTGGTCGGCCGATGGTAACAATTAGGTTGCTAAAGCTTTTCTCCTGAGCATGACAGGTAACTTTGGCTCTGCGTTACCTGTAACTTAAGCAGTGATTAATTGGTTTGAACTGGTCCTACAGTTACTGCAGTAAATAGTACAGCTGTCTGCCTGACTTCCAAAACTGCTCCTTCCACTCTATCATTTCCAGTGGACTGAAGTACTATGGGTAGTAGTAAAGAAGAGCTCAGGCATTGGGGACAGATTGCCTGGATCCAGATTCTGTCTCCTCCACTTACGAGCTGTGTAACCTGTATAAGTGACTTACCTTCTCTGTGTCTTGATCACCTCATCTGGGATATATTATTATTGACTTCATAAGATGGTTAGGTAAAGTGCTAAGAACAATGCCTAACACAGAAGTAAAGACTCAATAAATGTTAGCTGCTATTATTATTATTATTATTATTATTATTATTCTATATTAAGACCTCAAGGAAGGAAATAATTATAAGCCTGAGGCCAGGGTAGGAATCTCAGGAGCTGGAGAAGGAAGTGTCTTTCCCAGCCTGGATATCGGGGTCCATGGCAAGATCTCAGCATAGCTGCAGGATGGATTTGTAAACTGGAGCCTGGGGTTCCCATTGGGGAATCTGCACATCCAAACAGCCCTGGAAACAGTGCTAGCCCAGATTTGTTCAAAGACAGGATTCTGCTATTCATTGTCCCAGACAGGAACTCAGGCCCTGCATGTTCCAGCCTGAGGCAAGCCCCCATGGAAGGCACATTTCAGTTTCTTGCGAAGATGGAAATTTTACTCTGCTGCTTTATGTGCTTCTGGGTTTCTTTGTTCCACTTCTTTTGAAATTTGGTTTCGTTACTTCCTTAGTTTTCCAATTAAGTTTCTCTTGACATGTTTTGTCTTTGCCACCAGGTGCCCCCATGGCTAGACAAAATGGTGAAGTGGTATGAGTTCTTGCTTTAGACTAAGAACTGTTGGAGCTGAGCATAGAGAGACTTAGGTGACAATCAGAGAGAGCTGAGGCCATTGACCATGGCTGGCTTGGGCATTCTCTACCTATGTGCCTTGTACAATCACTCTGCCTCACTGAGCCTGATTCCTCATTTGTAAAATCGACACCCTGATACCCACTCCCAGAAGCTGTTCTTCCCAATGGCATACGTATGTCAAGTGCATGCTCAGTACCTGCCATGTCATAGGTGCTCCGCAGGTGCTTGTCCGCTTGGCTGCTTCACTAATTCGCTTTCTTCCTTTCCACCTAGGATTTCTTTCCACATCTGACAAAGCTCACTGGCAAACTCCCATTTGTGGGCATAGGCTGAGGTGAACTGAGGGCATGTGGCCATCACTTGCTGAGAAGATCCCTGCCTTTCAGAGGCAGGGTCCCCAGATCCAGCTCTGTTTTCAGGCCCCTCACCTCTGTGTCTGGATGAATTGGCTCCAGCTGTTGTGCTTCCATCAGGAGCAGCTTATTTTGGCTTGAATTGGCAATTTGTTTGCCTTCTCCCCTGATGTGCAGTTTTGTCTTCCCTTCCTGCGGAGAAAAAAGAGCTGACTGCGTTTCCTCTCTCCCTGCTCCACACAGACCTTGGAAGGATTTTATTGGTGGCCTTTTCCTGGAGCACTCAGGCTTGCCAGACAGGCATTGTTAAAGGGTTGGTTATTGGCAGGGAAGTGTGATGCCTCCTCCTCCTCCAAGCAGAGCCAATTCTTTTACTAAATTGGAGCTATAATATATGCTTGGATTTTTTTTTCATTTCACAGATGATTTTCAACTGTTGAACCATTGTACCTTTATAATATGTATGGTGGAACATCTGACCTTGGCATGAAACTATCAAGCAATTTCATGTAAGAATTTAATAGGAATATAAAGAAATAACTCTTTTTTTGGCACTGGATATTCCTTTGAGAGGTGATATCTCCAAACCCTAGGGCCTTGTAGAGAGCTTAGAGGCAGATACAAACTTGTATGTTTCTATGCACAACAAGATAGGCAGAATGTAAATACTTTACCTATCTCATCCCATTTAATCCTCACAGCAAATTGATAAGCTGGTACTCTGGTTAATCCCATCTTCTAGGTAAGGGAAAATGAAGCTGAAGGTGAGCAATTTACCCTGCCCAGGTCACACAAATAGGAAGAATTTGTGTGTTAGCTTTTTTACCCACGCCTCTAATTTCAGAGCCTGTGGACTACTACCCGATGCTGCCTTCCTGCAGACTGGTGACGGTCTGGCCTGTTTTTAAAGCCACCAGATAGGAGTATTTCATCTTTTTGTTTCAGTGTTTAAAATGAAAAACTCCCTTCCATGCTGTCTCCCTCTCTCCAGTTCCCCAAAACCCTTCTACCACATGTGCAGCTAAAGCCTGTTACTAGTTTCTTCTGTATCCTTCTAGTGTCCTTTTACATATGTAAGTGAATACTAAGATATGTTTTTATCCTGCCTTTTACATAAATGGTAGCATACTATGCTCATTTCTCAGTGCCTGATTTTTCTCAACGATTTTTCTGGGAGATCTTTCCATATCAGTATAAAAGCTGTCCTAGCTCTTTTTTTTTTTTTTACAGTTATGTAATATTCCAATGTTCCTATGTACCTTGATTTATTTAACTAGTGCCCTGTTCATGGACATTTATGTAATTTCTAGTCTTTTGTTATTTAAGCAACACTATAGTGAATGACCTTCTATATATGTTATTTCATGTGTAGGAGAGTATAGTTATAGGGTAAGTTCCTAGAAGTGAAATTACTGTGTCAAAGTATAAATATATTTGTAATTGTGCAATGTACTTCAAAATTGGCCTCCATAGGGGCTATGCCATTTTTCACTCGTGCTAGCAATGTGTAAGGGTACTTATTTATTGCAGTCTCCCTAATAGGATATGTTAAGAAACTCGGATTTTTGCCAGTCTGATAGGTAAGCAACTACTCAGGGTAGTTTTTGTTTATCTTTTAAAGTTGAAGTATAAAATATATAGTAAAGTGCACAAATCTTAAGGGTTCAGACTGATGAATTTTTACATATGTATATACTTAAGAAAACACCACCCAGAGCAAGATATAGAACATTTCCAGCACCCTGGAAGACTAGTTCATGCTCCATCTCTGCCTATAACCCACCCCCGGAGGTAACCGTTCTTCTGACTTCTATCTCCAAAGATGCCTTTGTTTGGACTTCATATGAATGGTGTTTGAATTCTTTTGTTCAACACATTGTGTCTATAAGAATCATTCATATTGTGTGCAGCAGTAATTTTATAATGCTCGGTAATATTCTACTGTATAACTGTATCACAACTTACTTAACCATTTAACTGTTGAACATTTGGGTTGTTTCCAGTTTGGGAATGCTATGTACATTCTTATACATGCCTTTTGGTAGACATGTATGTTTATTTCTCTTGGGTGCATGATTAAGACTAGGAATTCTAGTTCATGTTTATAATTGGTAAATACTGCGCAACAGTGTTTAAAGTAGTTGCACTAATTTACACCCCCACCAGCAATATGATAGTTCCATTTGTCCTATACTCTCACCAGATATTGTCTATCTTATAGATTTAGGCAATTCTGTTGAGTGTGCAGTATGGAATCTCACTGATTTTAATTTGCATTTCTCTCATAACTAATGATGTGGAGTACCTTTTTGTATGCTTATAGGCCATTTGGATGGCTTCTTTTGTCAAATCCAAAGACTTTAAGCCTTTGCTCATTGTTTTAAGGGTTTTGTCTATGCTTTTCTTAGTGACTTGTAGGCATCCTTTATATCTTGTAGATTCCAGTCCTTTGTTGAATATGTGTATTGTAAACATCTTCTCCCAGCCAGTGGCTTACTCTTTTACTTTCTTAATCGTTCTTTTGATGAATAGTTATTTATTTTAATGAAGTCCAGTTTATTGACCATTCCTTTAATGGTTTGAGGTATATGTGCCCTATTTAAGACATTTTTACCCATTCCAAGATTATGAAAGTATTCTCCTATGTTTTCTTTGTGAAGCTTTATTATTTTGCCTTTTGTATTTAGTCCTAAAATCCATCTCAAATTAGTTTTTTAAAACATTTAGAACCATTTATTGAAAAGTTCATTTTTTACCATTGAATTGTGAAGGCACCTTTGTTATAAATCAAGAGACTGCATGTATATGTGAATGTACTTTTAGATTTTTTTTATTTGTTTTTCCTTTTGTATACTAGTACCACACCAGCTTGATTATCGTAACTTTATAATAAATCTTGATATCTAGCATTATAAGCTCTCCTACTTTGTTCTTATTTAAGATTATTGTGGCCTTTTTAATCTGTCTAATTTTAATTATTGTAAATGAAGGTTTAGCATCTTTTTATATGTTCAAGAACTATTTACATTTTCTCCTTTATGAAGAGTTTTTCACACCCGTATTAGTTTATTCATTGTTGCTGTAACAAATTACCATAAAATTAATGGCTTAAAACAAGACAAATGTATTATCTTCAAGTTTGAGGTCAGAACTCTAAGATGGGTCTCACTTGGCTAAAATCAAGCTGTCAGCAGCCTTCATTCCTTTCTGGAAGTTCCAGAGAGAATTCATTTTCTTGCCCTTTGTAGCTACTAAAGGCTACCTATATTCCTTAATTTGTGACCCCTTCCATCTTCAAAGCCAGCCATGACTTTTCAAGTCTTTCTCCTACTGCATCACTCTGACACTGACTCTTCTGCCTCCCTTTTCTACATTTAAGGACCCTTCTGATTACATCAGCCCTGCCTGGATAATCCAGCATAATCTCCCTGTATTAGTACATTTTCATACTGCTGTAAATACCTGCCCAAGACTGGATAATTTATAAAGGAAAGAGGTTTAATTGACTCACAGTTCAGCTTGGCTGGGGAATGCCTCAGGAAACTTACAGTCATGGTAGAAGGTGAAGGGGAAGCAAGGCAGGAAGGAGAAATACCGAATGAAGTGGGGAAGAGCCCCTTATAAAAGCATCAGATCTCACGAGAACTTACTCACTATCACAAGAATAGCATGGGGGAAACTGCCCCCATGATTCAATTACCTCCACCTGGTCTCTCCCTTGACACCTGGGGATTATTACAATTCAAGATGAGATTTTGGGTGGGGACACAGCTAAACCATATCACTCCCTGTCTTAATATCAGCTAATTAGCAACCTTAATTTCATCTCATAACTCAGTTCCCCTTTGCCATGTAACAAAACATATTTATAGGCTCTAGGAATTAGGACATTTAGGAGGCCATTATTTTTTCTACCTCAGTATCCTTTGTGTTTGCTGTAGAGTCTGAATGTTTGTGTCTTTCAAAAAATTTTATTTTGAGATTTATTCCCTAATGTGATAGCATTAAGAGGTGGAGTGTTTGGGAGGTGATTAGGTCATAAGGGCTCTACCTTCAAGAATGGGATTAGTATCCTTGTAAAAGAGGTCCAAGGGAGCTTGTTCACCCCTTTTGCCATGTGAGGACATTTAAAAGGTGCCACCTAAAAGGAACAGGCCCTCACTATATACCATCAGATCAGCTAGTACCTAGACCTTGGACTCCCCAGCCTTCAGAACTTCTATTGTTTGTACATTTTCCAGTCTAAGGTATTTTGTTATAGCAGCCCAGAAAGACTAAGACAGCCTTTTATTTTTTTAAAAACAATTGGATTGTTAGTCTTTTTCTAATAAATGTCTAGGTGTTCTTTACATATTAGGGAGATTAGGCATTGTTCTGTGATTTGAATTGCAAATGTATTTTCCCAGCTTTTTATCTTTTGTTTTTAATGTTTTTGTTTATTTTGTCCTTAATACTTTGCCATGCAACCTTTTCTTTTACTATAGATTAAATGTATCAGTCTTTTCCTGTATGGCTTTTGGATTTTGAGTCAGGGAATCCTTCTCTACTCCAGAGTATAGTGGTCTTTCTTTATATTTTATTCTAGTATGGTCATGCATTGCCTAAAAATGGGGATACGTGGCCAGGGTCAGTGGCTCACACCTGTAATCCCAGCACTTTGGGAAGCCAAGGCAGGCTGATAACTTAAGGCCAGGAGTTTGAGAACAGCGTGATCAACATGACTGATACAGTTTGGCCGTGTCCCTACCCAAATCTCATATTGAATTCCCACATGTGGGGAGTGACCTTGTGGGAGGTAATTGAATCATGGGAGCAGGTCTTTCCTGTGCTGTTCTCTTGACAGTGAATAAGTCTCACAAGAGCTGATGGTTTTAAAAGGGGGAGATTCCCTGCACAAGCTCTCTCTTTGCCTGCCACCATCCATGTAAGATGTGACTTTCTCCTCCTTGCTTTCTGCCATAATTGTGAGGCCTCCCCAGCCATGTGGAACTGTAAGTCCATTAAACCTCTTTATTTTGTAAATTGCCCAGTCTCAGATATGTCTTTATTAGCAGCATGAAAATGGACTAATACAGTAAATTCATACCAGGAGTGGGGTGCTGCTGAAAAGATACCCGAAAATGTGGATGTGACTTTGGAACTGGATAACAGACAGAGGTTAGAACAGTCTGGAGGGATCAGAAGAAGACAGGAAAATGTGGAAAAGTTTGGAACCCCCTAGAGACTTGTTGAGTGGCTTTGATCAAAATACTGATAATGATATGGACAATGAAATCCAGACTGAGGTAGTCTAAGATGGAGATGAGGAACTTGTTGGGAACTGGAGTAAAGGTGATCCTTGTTGTGTTTTAACAAAGAGACTGGTGGCATTTTGCCCCTGCCCTAGAGATTTGTGGAACTTTGAACTTGAGAGAAATGATTTGGGGTGTCTGGTGGAAGAAATTTCTAAGCAGCAAAGCATTCAAGAGGTGACTTGAGCACTGTTAAAGGCATTCAGTTTTAAAAGGGAAACAGAGCATAAAGGTTTGGAAAATTTACAGCCTGATGATGTGATAGAAAAGAAAATCCCGTTTTTCTAAGGAGAAATTCAAGCCAGCTGCAGAAATTTGCCTAAGTAATGAGCAGCCAAATGTTAATCCCCAAGAAAATAGGGAAAATGTCTCCAGGGCATGTCAGGGGTCTTCATGGCAGCCCCTCGTATCACAGACCCAGAGGCCTGGGAGGAAAAGATGGTTTTCTGGGCTGAGTCCAGGGTCCCTCTACTGTGTACAGCCTAGGGACTTGGTGCTCTGTGTCCCAGCCACTCCAGTTGTGGCTGAAAGGGGCCAATGTGGAGCCCTGGCCATGGCTTCACTGGGTACAAGCCTCAAGCCGTGGCAGCTTCCACATGGTGTTGAGCCTGTGAGTGCACAGAAGTCAAGAACTGGGGTTTGGGAACCTCTGCCTAGATTTCAGAAGATGTATGGAAATGCCTGGATGCCCAGACAAAATTTTGCTACAGTGGTGGGGCCCTCATGGAGAACTTCTGCCAGAGGAGTGTAGAACTGAAATGTGGGGTCAGAGCCCCGACACAGACTCCCTACTGGGGCACTGCCTAGAGGAGCTGTGAGAAGAGGGCCACTATCCTCCAGGCCCCAGAATGATAGATCTACTGACATCTTACACTGTGCACCTGGAAAAGCCACAGACACTCAGTGCCAACCTGTGCAAGCAACTGGGAAGGAGGTTGCACCCTGCAAAGCCACAGGGGCAGAGCTGCCCAAGACCATGGGAACTCCCCTCTTATATCAGCATGAGCTGGCTGTGAGACATGGAGGCAAAGGAGATCACTTTGGAACTTTAAGATTTGACTACTCTACTGGATTTTGGATTTGCATGGGGCCTGTGGTCCCTTTGTTTTGGCCAATTTCTCCTGTTTTGAATGGCTATATTTACCCAAAGCCTGTACCCCCATTGTATCTAAGAAGTAACTAACTTACTTTTGATTTTACAGACTCATAGGCAGAAGCGACTTGCCTTGTCTCGTATGAGACTTTGGACTGTGAACTTTTGAGTTAATGCTGAAATGAGTTAAGACTTTAGGACACTGTTAAGAAAACATGATTGGTTTTGAAATGTGAGGACATGAGATTTAGGAGGGGCCAGGGGCAGAATGATATGGTTTGGTTGTGTCCCAAATCTCATCTTGAATTCCCATGTGTTGTGGGAGAGACATGGTGAGAGGTAATGGAATCACAGGGACAGGTCTTTCTTGTGCTGCTCTTGTGATAGTGAATAAGTCTCACGAGATCTGATGGTTTTGAAAAGGGGAGTTTCTCTGCACAGGCTCTCTCTTTGCCTGCCACCATCCACGTAAGATGTGACTTGCTCCTCCGTGTCTTCTGCCACAATTGTGAGGCCTCCCCAACCACAGGGAACTGTAAGTCCATTAAATTTCTTTCTTTTATAAATTACCCAGTCTTGGGTATGTCTTTATTAACACTGTGAAAACAGACTAATACAATGGTGAAACCCCGTCTCTACTAAAAATACAAAAAAATTAGCTGGGCTTAGTGGCACATGCCTGTAATCACAGTTACTCGGGAGGCTGAGGCACAAGAATTGTTTGAACCAGGGAGGCAGAGGTTGTAGCAAGCCAAGATCCTGCCACTGGACTCCAGCCTGGGCGACAGAGCAAGACTCCCTCTCTCTCAAAAAGGGGGGATATGTTCTGAGAAATGTGTCATTAGATGATTTTGTCATTGTGCAAGCATTATAAAGTGTACTTAACAAACCTAGATGGTATAGCTTAGGACACACCTAGGCTGTGTGGCTTAGCCTGTTGCTCCTAGGCTATAAACCTGGGCAGCATATTACTGTACTGAATATGTAGGCACTTGTAACACAATGGTAAGTATTTGTGTATCTAAACATTAAAAATATAGTACAAAAGATTAAAAATGGTACATCTGTATATGGCACTTACTATGAATGGAGCTTTCAGGACTGGAAGTTGTTCTGGGTGAGTCAGTGAGTGAGTGATGAGTGACTATGAAGGCCCAGGACCTTATTATATACTACTGTAGCCTTTATAAACACTATACACTTAGGCTGTAAATACTGTGCACTTAGGCTACACTAAATTACACACAAAAACTCTCTTTCTTCAAACAAAAATTAACCATAGCTTACTGTAACATTTTGGTTTATGAACTTTAAAAATCTTTTTTACTCTTGTAATAACACAGCTGAAAACACAAATATTGTATACAGTGCAAAAATATTTTTAATATCTTTATTTTATCAGATATAATCTTTATTTTATAAGATATTAAAATAATATCTTTATTTTCTATTTCTTAAATTATTATTATAATTATTTTGCTTTTTAAACTTTTTTGTTTAAAACACAAACACACACATTAGCTCAGGCCTATTCGGGGTCAGAATTATCAATATCACTGTCTTTCACCCCCACATCTTGTCTTACTGGAAGGTCTTCAGAGGCAATAACATGTATGGAGCCATCATCTCCAATGGTAACAATGCCTTTTTCTGGAATATCTCCTGAAGGAACTGACTTTTAGGAGGTATTTTTACAGTTAACTTAAAAAAAGATAGTAATTAAAAGGAATACACTCTAAAATAACAATAAAAAGTATAGTATAGTAAATACATAAATCAGTAACATAGTCATTAATCTATCAAGCATGATTACATACTGTACATAATTGTATGTGCTAGACTTTTATATGACTAGAAGCACAGTAGTTTTGTTTACACCAGCATCATCACAAACGTGAGTAATGTGTTGTGTTACAACATTGTCACAGCTACTATGGTAGTGGGCAATAGGAATTTTTTCAGCTCCATTATAATTTTATGGGACTACCGTTGTATATATGAATCCATTGTTGACCAAAACATGGTGATGTGGTGCATGACTGTATTTTTATGGTTTTATTTTTGGCATCTAAATCTTCGATCCATTTGGAATTTATCCTGGTATAAATCAGGTGTGCATTCAGCCTCGCAATTTTTTAAATGGCTGATCAGTTATCTCAAAACTATTTATTGAATTCTTTGGCTGCCTTCTGGGTCCTGTTGCTACCAGAGCAGCCCTAAGGCATTACCCAAAATTGCACAGCTAGTCAGTAGCAGAGCTAGGAGTAGCAGTCAAGTCTAGCTTGTGCTATTCAGAAGGAGATAGTGCCTGGTTTTCTTTTTTTTTTTTTTTTCTTTTTTTTTTTTGAGACGGAGTCTTGCTCTGTCGCCCAGGCTGGAGTGCAGTGGTGCAATCTCGGCTCACTGCAAGCTCTGCCTCCTGGGTTCACGCCATTCTCCTGCCTCAGCCTCCTGAGTAGCTGGGACTACAGGCACCTGCCACTATGCCCGGCTAATTTTTTGTATTTTTAGTAGAGACGGGGTTTCACGGTGTTTGCCAGGATGGTCTTGATCTCCTGACCTCATGATCTGCCTGCCTCGGCCTCCCAAAGTGCTGAGATTACAGGCGTGAGCCACCGCGCCCGGCCTTGTGCCTGGTTTTCAAGGGGCTTTCTCAAGTGGTTGCTTGAGCTGTTTGCCAAACGGGGAGACAGCAGCTAAAGGCAGAGCAACAGTTTGTTTTTTTTTTTTTCTATTGTATTTATTTTTTATTTTTTAAATTTTTTTAATTTTTAATTTTTGTGGATACATAGTAGGTGTATATATTTATGGGATACATGAAATGTTTTGACACAGGCATGCAATGCATAATAATCACATCATGGAGAATGGTGTATCCAGCCCTTGAGCATTTATCCCTTGTGTTACAATCTAGTTATATTCTTTTTTATTATTATTATTGTACTTTAAGTTCTAGGGTACATGTGCATAACATGCAGGTTTGTTACATATGTATACTTGTGCCATGTTGGTGTGCTGCACCCATCAACTTGTCAGCACCTATCAACTCGTCATTTACATCAGGTATAACTCCCAGTGCAATCCCTCCCCCCTCCCCCCTCCCCATAATAGGCCCCGATGTGTGATGTTCCCCTTCCCAAGTCCAAGCAAACTATAGCAAGAACAGAAAACCAAACACCGCATGTTCTCACTCATAGGTGGGAGCAACAGTTTTTCAGTTCTTGGTTACCAGTGCTGTGTCCCAGGTCTTGCCTTTCCCAGCTCTGGAACTGATATATTGGTTGCCACTACCATACCTGGCCGCTTGGGGCACCGTATTTTCCTCTCCAACAGGCCAGAAACGAGATAAATCTTTTACATTTAAGAAAGATGTTTCACAATAAATATACATGTTTTTACAGAATCTTGCTTATTACTCAAGTCACATTTCTGTTAAGTCATATATTTTCAAGGCATAGCTTCAAACCCAAGATGTAACTTTTTACCTCTCAATCAAGGTGGATTTTTCACTGTTCCTAAAGAAGCAACATTTATATCACTCCACAGGAGTCGAGGAGTCGTTCTGTATGACACCACAGGTGAGGGTGCCAGGCTGTTGAGGAGGCTCCCATACTTGCTAAATTACTCTTTCATGCTGGTCATTTTAGGCACAAGGTTGACCACCTGTTTAGCACAATGCTCTGGTCCTTTTTAGGGTTGCTTACAGTGACAGAAACTGCATTGGTGACCCACTGCACTTGTTTACAGTTACTCAGGAAGTTTGAGACCTGGCAAAAGTAAATCTAATGTGAACTCAAAGAGGGAAATACAAAGAATTAGAGCAAGTTAGAGACAGCCTTCCACTGTGCACCATAACTAGAGTTATGGTGATAACTCTCTGTGTTATCCTAGGCAGTTACTCTCCTTCTCTGGGCCTTTGGAATCCCTGTCTGGGAAATGTGGGAGCTGGACTAGACTATTTCTAAAGTCTTCTGCAACTCTCAAAGTCTATCTTCATGTCCACAAACTGTATTGAACATCTTCATAGACTCAGACCGTCTATACTTGCCTTGCATGCAATAGGTGCTTCATGTGTTTGTTAAATACTGAATGAACATTATATGCAATATTTTTCTCATTCTCTCCCTTCAGCTTACTAGTGGCTAATGATGTGCCATGTAGTATTATGGGTGCTGTGGAAGAATACAGCATTCATGGAATTCACATTCATGTAGCCACATTCATGGAACTCACATTTAGTGGGAAAGAGAGCTATGGAAATTAAATTTGGCACATACTTTGCACTTAAATACTGAATAAATGAATGAATGAATGAATACAAAGCAGACCATGATAAGAACTAGGAGAAAGAATGAAGACGTAAGAATGATTAATTTTGGAAATCCTTGTGGAAGAGGTGGCTCCTGAGTGGAGGAAGGGTAAAGAGCAGCATTCTGTGCTGAGGGATAAGCATGAGCAAAGGGAAAGAAGGCTCTAAAGTGTGAATCACGGTTGAGGGACAAGTGGCCAACCAGCCAAACAGCTTAGGACCAAGTCTCCAACAGCATGCTGAAGGGCATTGACTTTATTGTTTAGACAGTGTAGAACTGTCGTGGGTTATTCAGGAAGATTCTTTAGAAGTTGACAATTATAGCAGATAAAACATTTTTTCTGGCCGGGCGCGGTGGCTCAAGCCTGTAATCCCAGCACTTTGGGAGGCCGAGGCGGGTGGATCACGAGGTCAGGAGATCGAGACCATCCTGGCTAACATGGTGAAACCCCGTCTCTACTAAAAAAATACAAAAAAACTAGCCGGGCGAGGTGGCAGGCGCCTGTAGTCCCAGCTACTCGGGAGGCTGAGGCAGGAGAATGGCTTAAACCCAGGAGGCGGAGCTTGCAGTGAGCTGAGATCTGGCCACTGCACTCCAGCCTGGGCGACAAAGCGAGACTCCGTCTCAAAAAAAAAAAAAAAAAACATTTTTTCTTTAAAGGATAATATCTTTTTACAGAGTAAAACTGAAGTGATGTAATTAAGTACAAAGTGCTGATACTATTCTAAGCATTTTGTGTATATCATCTCATTTAGTTATCACCATGCAGGGTAGAAAGTAGATAGAAACTGTCCCCATTTTTCAGATGAGAAAATGGAGACTCAAAGAAGTAGAGCCCAGAATTCAAACTAAGGTCTGCTGACTGCAAGGTCTACACTTGCTGCTTCTTGTGCTGTTCCCTGCAGAGGTTTGACTTAGGTTAATTAGCATATCAAACAGCATAAACTGAACTTTTAATATGCATGTGACTTTGGAAGACAGGAGAAAGCAGCAGCAGAGCTAGCATTACTGATGGTACTTGTTTATAGGGGTAGAGGCCAGCCCCATCCTTCTGTCTGTCTCCCAGAGCATAGCACCTAGGGGATGACCACATGTGGCACTGGGCAGCTTGGACAGTGGCCAAGTAGTTCGCCCATGAGTCTGCTCTGTCCTTCCTTAGACAGATACTAGCTTCCTGGGCCTGGGCAGCACCGTTGTATCTGCAAAACCCAGATTCACAGTATTGCTTCTCAGCATCCACAGGCCTCAGCTTATGCTGGTGCCTCTCTGTATCACCTGTCCTGTGACTGCTGTCCCTGCTGCCTCTTACCTCTGGAATCTTCTGTTGCTCCTTGGTGCACCTAAAGCCCTTAAAGGTAGAACAGCTGTGACTATTCATTCACCGTGCTGTCCCTGGGCAGTACTTTAGCAACATTCGGTTTGCCTGTTTGTCTATTCATGAATTCATTCATTAAGAAGCTGTACCATGCAATAGGAAGAGTACTGGGACAGGATACCTGAGTGCTAGACAAGCTGCTGACACCTTGGGAAGGCCACTTTCCTTCTACAGGCCTCCTTTTCTTTATGGATAAAATAGGAGAATTGCGTAAGATAATCTTTGAGGTCTCTACTAGCTCTCTCACTTTGAGACTGTTTTATTCAGCCATAAATTCACACCTTCATCCTAACATGGGGTTAGGGAATGCTTCTTAGAAGAGATGGTACTTGAAGTGGTTCTTAAAGGATGAGTATGAAGAAGAGAAAGGTATTCCAGGGAATATGATCAACATGAGCAAAAGTATGGAGAAGGCATGGCAAACTGGGGGAAGTGAGGGCAACTGGAGGGGAGCAGAACAGTGGGAGACAAGGCTACAGTGATGGCTACGACCAGGTCATAAAGGCTTTAATGTCAAACTAAGAAACTGGAACTTCATCCTGTGGGGTGAAGGTGCAGGAAAGGTTTTAAAGCAGAGAAATGACTTGATTTGATCTATTTTTAGAAGCTAGTACTGTTCAACAGAGAAACCTGGGAGGAATGGCAGTGGGTTTAATCTTGTGGCTTTATAAGATATTAATTTGGTAAGTTTGTGCTTTTTAGCCAAGACAAGTTGCTACTGACCTATTGGATGGGGGATGTCATGATTTACAGTCTGACTGTGGCTCTAGAATCCCCATCAGACTCCTTGGCCCAGATTCTGCCTGATTCTAGTTGCAACTCCAGGCCAAGGCCAAAGCCAGCCCTTTTCTCTTCCCATGACAACCAAGCCAAACAGCTGACTTAGGAAGTTCCACAGTGTAGCCCTTGTGGCACGCATGCACATGTCAGTAGGTCCTCATGTGTGCTCACTGCTTCATAGTGTATCAGGCACTTTGACTCATCAATTTCTTTCATTCTCACAGTAACTCTGAAGTTCTCAGAGAAAGTACAATCCCTACTGTACAGTGGGAAAATGGAATCTCAGAAGGGTTGCATGATTTGCCCTAAGCAGCATAATGTAGTATAAGGGGCCTGAGGTCTTGAAGTTGGGAAGTCATGGGTTCCATTTCCAGCTCTGCTGCTTAATATCTTAATATCTGACCACAGGCAAGATTGCCACCCTCTCTAAACTGTGGGTTTCTCATCCTTAAAGACTGAGATAATAATAGCTTCTGTATGTACGTGTCATTGGAGCCAATTATGTGGTTTATGGAAAAGCTCTTGGCACAGAGTAGGTGCTCAGAATGTCTGTTTCTGTTTCCTCTGACTCACTTCAGTGCTCTTTCTGGTGTTTCGCCTTGCTTCCCATATGGCCCTCTTTGTCATCTCTCTTGCTCCTCTATTCTTAAGTCAATGCCACAGACGTGTATTACTGGAAATGTTCTTCCTGGGTACACAATATGAAGGTAAGCCTTGTGGATGAAGTGAGAGGACATAGGAAATGGTCCTTGCCCTTACTGCTTGCTACCTGATTATTGTGTGTGTTAGGATGGAGAGGGTTTTGCCTTCACTCTTGAAACAAAGTTGAGGTGATCTGACCATCTCATGATGATCCCTTCTTCCTCCTCAGGGAACTTACTGTATGCCAAGTGCCAGGCTCAGCTCTTATACTGTTTCACTAAGCTCTTACACACACTCTTACATCCACTGTGTGTGTATCTTACATACACTTCTGTACGCTTAGCATGTAGCCCTGTTCTACAGATGATTAAAATGAGGCTCAGAAAATCTAAACATAGTAAGATCTTAAACTCATACGTGATGAAACCAGGATTTGAGCCAGGTTATCTGATTCTGGAGCATGCACTCTTAAATTAGATTACCTTTTGTTTATTAAAAAATAGTGTATGTACAGAGTTAAAAAAATTTTAAAATACTAAAAGGCTTAATAATGGCCATTTCTGCCTCATCTTTTCCCATTCTGTTGTCCGATTTCCAGAGCCAACCATTTTGAATTATTTTGAGGTGTCTATCTCTGTATTTTTAAACTAAATGTCTATTTAAGGTATCAATTTTAAAATAAATTTTATCTGTTGCTTTCTTATAAATAAAAATTTAATTATCTTACACCACCACCTTCATTTCCTTTCTCTCCATCCTCACCTGTAGTTAAGTCATTAGTCTATTATTATGAGTAGTGTAAATACTGTTCTCACTGCTAAGCCAAGTAATGTATCATGATATGGTTCCTCTGCTATACTTTTCTTTTCCTGGAGTTAAACTTGCCTGTTTATTTTCCCCTTCCTTTAACTGACTTTCTATATACCAATTACTAATTGTTCCCAAATGCCTCCAAAACATCTGTAAAACACCTCTTACACGCTTTGCAACATGGTCAAGACGTCAACTCTTTCAGCAGTCTCCCCACCCCCACTTTCACCACATGCCACTCTGGGGTTCTGCCTTTCTGTTCCACTCTGAAATGGTTAGGCCTGCACCATGGTTACCTGATGACTTCTCTATACCATTTTCCTGTGTTAAATCCCTGTTCCCTATCTTCCTTCTTCTTTAGATTAGTCTCATTTTGGTGGGGCACAGGACTCAGTACCTTTCCTAGAAAAGAGGAGTTGAAGATAAACTTTTTGATTCTTTGAAATTCTGAAAATATATTTACTCCATTTTCACACTTAATTGACACTTTCACTCTTTGAAGAAATCTAGGTGGGCATTTTTTTTCATTCTGACTTTTGCACGCATTTCCCATTGTCCTCTAGCATCTAGTGTGACTATTGAGAAGTCTGCTGCTTTTTCTAATTCCTGTTTCTTTGTACATTGCCATTTTTTTTCCTTGAAATTCTTAGGAACTTCTGTTTACTTCAGTGTTTTGAAATTTTATGATGACATGCCTTGGTATGTATCTTCCTTATTCATTGTTCCAGTGTTTATTGAGCCTTCTCAGTCCAGAGGCTTCGGCCTATCAGTTCTGAGAAATCGTTCTTGAAATTGTTTTACATTTTTTTCCTTATTTTTCTTTGTTTTACCTTTCAGGGACTTCTATTGAATGTATATTGAATTTCCTGACTCCTAATTTTCTTATCTTTTCTTTACTCTTGAGCATGTTTTTACTTTTCTTACCACTTCGTGAGAAAATTTTTTGACTTGATCTGCCAGCTTTTCTAATGGAACTTTTATTTAGCTATTATTTTTAATTTCTAAGGCTCTTTCTTATTTTTAATCATTTAAAATAGTTCTTGTTTATATTGCCATATCATTTATCATTTTTCTATGGATATTAATTATAGAGTTTTAAAAAATGTTTTGTTCTCTGCCTTGACTCTGTTTTTTTCCAATTTTTAATTTTCTATTTCTTTGTTTTGGGTTCTGTCCTTTCACAATGGAGACTATGGTGGATGTTTTTTGTTTGCCCTGTAGATGCACTATCCACCTTTTTTCACACTCCATATACCCCTAGGGAGGATGGCCTCTTTATGGCCTGCATCAACTGGCCCTCTTGCTTCTGGCTGGGTTCAGCTAATGAGAGGAATGGCAGATCTCAGGACTGAAAAACAATGAGGTCAGGGTATTTATTCTCCTAGCTTCTCCCTGCTTACCTGCCATAGCTGCATCCCTCTATCAGGGATTCCAGTCTGGTGTCCCTCTCCTTAACTTCACCCTCTTCAATTCACCCTCTCCAAGGGTAACCACTCTTCAGGCTTAGAGGTGGTAGAGCTCTAGTTTTATTTAGTAGTCCTGGAATATAAACATTGTCCATACCTCTGTAAATGGTTCCTTTATTAAACTCTCGCCAGCTATCCAGTTTGATGTGGTCTTCTACTGAGATTCTAACTGATACAGGGGTTTTCTTCTCTAAAGATCGATGATCTTTAGCTGGCTGTTTATATTGAAAAGAGATACTACATGAGACTCTGTGTGTGTGGAGAGGGTGCATTGGCTGCTGACTTCCTTGTAAGATGTTTGGACTGAGGAGTTGGGGAAGCTTTTCCATTGGTAAACTTCCAGAGATCAGTATTTATGGACTTTTCCCCTAATCTTTTGTCTTGGGGTGTATATGCTTAATTGTTGACTTTCTGGAGCAGGATGGGGGAAGTGGGCTGGGGGGAGTCCCATCATCCTTTACATAGACCATCATTTAGTCACTTAACCCATTTGTTTCATTCTGATCCTCATTCCCACCCTCCAATGACTCTTTTTCCGGGTCCACGGCTCCCCGGGTCAGTTTCGCCAGATAATAAATGTGTGGTGTTCGTTAGGTATAGCGAGAGATAGGTTGGCTAGTTACATGTGTTGGTGAGAATCTGGGCATCTAACTACCCCCCATAAATATACTTTCAGGCAACCCCTCTGATTTCAACCCTATCCTTACCTGACTTTCAAAGACACTTGGTGCTTCTCAGTCCTGAGGCTTTTCAGTGTCTTGTAAGACAAAATTTATTTCCTTCTCACTGTTCCCTTCAGCAGGCACAGGGTTTCAGCCTCCTCCACTCTGCATAGTCAGTTACCTCCTTCCTCTGTGGTAGTCATCTGAAATGTGTTGAGCTATCTTGTTTCTCCTTCTATTCCTCTTTTCTTGGTGAATTCATACTTTCTTTATTCCTTTACAGTTGGTTTAAGATGGTTTTGGAAGGAAATAGGGATAAAACATGAGCTCAATCTACCTGGATTAATGGAAGTTCCTACTACTCTTTGTAGGCCACAGCTGAAAAGGATAGAGGAAGTGGTCACAGTGGCCCAGAGAGTGAGAGGCAGGCTGGAAGTTGTGTGACTGCACAATATGACAGGAGGGAAGCCACTCAAAACTGAAGCCTTGGCACCGTGGCCTTTGTATTTGCAAGTTTTGTGAGTCAGTTCATTTTATTCGAGCAGCACCTCTGAGATGAATACTTCTTGTGAAGGGAATTTACTAAGATCAATTGGGAACCTACTTGAAGAATTTTTTACCAAATTGCATTACATAGCAAGTAGGGGGAAAATTATGGGGAGCTCTTGGACAGATGCTTTTTAAAATTTTAATTTTGCCAAATGTAGAGGGTAGCCAAAGAAGATTTATAGGCTTCTACTGTGGGAAGGACTGCTTTTCAGAGGGGGGAGAAGCAGAATCTTAGCTGATCTAATGTAGGAAGAGCCCAGGGGTCATAGAACCACAGACTTTCATGGTGGAGGGGACTTCAGAAATAGCCTAATCTTTACAGAAGAGGAAGTTAAGGCCTCAGTTTGGAAATGATTTGGCCTAAGTCACACAGCAAGTTATAGGCTATGCCCAGAACTGTCGCCCATAAGTCCTAACTTCAGCTGGCACATTATACTCCTCTGGAGATAGGAAGTCAGCAACTTTAGAGGTGAGCTCCAAAGGCCCCACCCTTGTCGCTGTGACCTGGCAGTCCATGGCCTCAGGAGCCCTTGACTTGGCCTGTTTCTGGGTAGTTTCTGCTACTCACCCACTCTGGAGATGTTATATTCTCCATTTCCCTATGCTGCATAGGTTTGGGTACAAGGCTATGCAGCAGAGGTTTATACTGAGCCAGTGCTATGCCAAACTGTAGACCCGTTTAGACATGTTTCCTTTTGTTTCATTATTTTTGGGGGCTCTGCCAAGGCTCACCATATGAATTCAAATGTGGTTTAAGAAACAAAAAAAGATAATGACTTCAATAGCTTGGCTTTTTCGGAAAGTTAAGGGGAAAGAAGCGTCCAGGAAGCCAACACACTGTATGATCAACTCTCAAATATTTATTGGACCGTAATAACAGTAATAGTTGACATAATTGGTCTATGTGTGGTTTTACACATTTTACATACATTATTAATTGATTCTTACATCAACAGTTGGGTAGGTACTATTATTATACCTGTTTCACAGATGGGGAAACTAAGGCAGAGAGGTTAAGTAACTTGCTCAAAGAGGAGAACCTTGTCCTGGGTACTCTGCAGCTTAAGGAGCTGGGAATCTAAAGGCACATGTTCATAATTAGCAATATTCTCTCAAATTATTCAGTAACAGACTGTTAAGAGCTGCAAAGGGGTCTCTTTTGGCTGCCAAAAGGCTCCAGCTGCAGCCTGTCTCCATGAAGGCATAGAAGGGGAACATTTCACTTTTTCTGAAAACTGGGAATTTATGTACACAAAGGATGATGAATTCAGGATCTAAAGGGTGGAAATATGAACAGAAGTTAACAAAGTAATGTGTAATTGGGAATAAATATAAGAGAGGGCTTAGTGGTAGAAATAGTAAGTCTTGGGTATTGACTGAGTCAGCTTGCACTAGGGAGGCCAGAGCACAGGGGAGCCAGCCATGGCAGCAGAGATGTTGACAGAGGATAAAGGATGAGCTTGTTAATTATATTGCCTTTAAACTGTCAGTGGGACAGGCAGTGGGATAGTCTGAAGACATTCCTATAAAAGAGGCCTAGAGAGGAAATTTGTGGGTTAGGGGTGGGGATGTGGTTTTCAGTATCTTGCATTACAGGACCACATCTGTGCCCACACTGCAGAATAACCTTTGTCCATTCCAGAGAGAGCCTGCAAAGTACAGATGGCCATGGTATACTTGGGAATGTTGGGTTTATAGAATTAAAGTGGGTTGGTGCTGGAAAGGATCTCAGAAGCCAACTGTTCCCAATCTTCATCTATAAGTGAAATATTCAAGTCTTAGAAGGGGCAGTGATATGTTTCAGTTGTGAGCCAGCCAGAGGACATTGCCCAGGCAGACTAAGAAAGTAGATCTCCCAACTCTCAGCCTAGACCCCTTTGCTTCAAATTGTGTCTCAGAGGGGAACGGCAGCTCCCCTTATCTGCGATTTCACTTTCTACAGTTTCTGTTACCTGCGGTCAGCCACAGTCCAAAAATACTCAATGGAAAATTCCAGAAAAAAACAATGCAAAAGTTTCACATTCTGAGTAGCGTGATGAAATCTCATGCCATGTCACTCCATCTCACCCAGAACGTGAATCATCTCTTTGTCCAATGTGTCCATGATGAATATACTATCCGCCTGTTACTGTATAGGAAAAAACAGCAAATATATATAGTTTGGTACTATCTGAGATTTCAGGCATCGCTTGTGGGTCTTGGAACGTGTCCTCTGAAGATAAGGGGACACTACTGTATTTAAAACTGTGACAGTTTCCAAATCCAGTACTGACTATCCCCTAGTGAAGATGTCTTTTTAATCTGGTTCCTTAAACTGTCCGGGTACCTTTGTTAATCTTCAATTTTAAAATGAAATTTAAATTACCTTAAGTAATTTACTTGCCCTTCAAGGGTTCCAATTGCACATCTATAAAACAAAGATAATACTCTGGCTCTCCTACTCCCCCACTTTACTTTATATAGACTTTCTAAGGTTGTAACAAGTATAAGTATGGTTGGAAAAGAAAGATAATTTTGTATAAAAAGTAAGAATATTGTAATTTTAATAAATAGTTTCATTACAATTTTCAAATGAAGTTGATGTGATTTTGAGGGGGACACTAAGTCCATGAAAGAGACTCAGCTCTGCTTCTTCCTAGCCATGCAACTTTGAGTGAATTATAACCTCCTTGAGCCTCAGTTTCCCTACATAGATAAAGAATGAAAATGCTCAGAGCTACTATGACTGTTAGACGGGATAATATATGTAAAGAACTGAGCTTAGGGCCTGATGCTTGACAGAAGCAGTAAATGCAGATTTCTATAGCTCCACATCTTTGCCAGAACTTAGCATGATCCAGTTGTCAATTTTTGCCAGTCAAAGGTGAAAAACAAAATGTTATTCTACCAAAATAAGAATTTAGTTTTAAAGACAGAGTGTGTCAGTCCAGGTTCAACTAGAGAAACAGACCCAGAAGGAGATGCAAATTAAGATATTTTAGGTGAGGAATTGGCTTGTACAACTGTGGAGACTGGCTAGTAAGCTTGAAATCCACAGGGCAAACTGTCAGGAAGGACAGGCAGTGGCAGCAGAAATAGGAAGTAGGGAAGAGATTTGAAAGCCAGTGCTTGTCAGTAATTAAGTGGCCTAATATGAAAAGGATTGAGAAAGGAAGGAGAGGAATGGGCAGAATCGAGGATGTGGTACCCTTTTCTCCTTGGTAGACTGGGTAGATATGTCATCATTGAGAAGAGAGATGCCTGGAGAGAGGAAAGAATAGGCTTTGGGCAAGGTAATGAAATTTTTTTTTTAGCATAGCTGAGTGTGAGATGCCTGTGGAACACCCAAATAGGACTACTTGGTAGAAGGTTGGAATGAAAGCTTTCAGCTCTGTAGAGAAGTCAAGGAGTTGGTTCTGTAGAAAAAGCTTAATGAAGCAGAGCTACTTAATTACAGTTTTTTCTTTATGTATATGTACAAAGCATTTCTGCTAAGTGGCCCTGCTATAGGGTATGGTGTTGTGATAGCTTTAATAATGTTATATAAGTGTCACTATTCTGTGATTATTTTTGCTGCTGCAATAATTTGGCCCAGGGCAAAGACTGCTTTCTTGGTTCCCCCCCCCCCCCCCCGCCTTTTTTTTGGAGATGGTGTCTCGCTCTGTCCCCCAGGCTAGAGTGCAGTGGTGTGATCTTGGCTCACTGCAACCTCTGCCTCCTGGTTTCAAGCGATTCTTCTGCCCTCCTGAGTAGCTGGGACTACAGGTGTGCGCCACCGTGCCCGACTAAATTGTGTGTGTGTGTGTGTGTGTGTGTGTGTATACATATATATATATATATATATATGTATATATATGTATTTTTTTTAGTAGGGATAGGTTTCGCCATGTTGGCCAGGCTTCTCAAACTCCCGACCTCAGGTGATCCACCCGCCTCGGCCTCACAAAGTGCTGGAATTACAGGCGTGAGCCACCGTGCCCAGCCTCCTGGTCCCTTTTTATAGGGACCAATTCATCTTAGTAGACTTTCTAGATTCCAAGAAGCTATTGCAAAGGTTGAATCCTCAATAGGAACCCCATACGTGGATACATGGGAAGGCTCTGTCTCCCTGAGGAGAAACCAGATGGAGTTGTTCATTTCTGCGGAGTGACCTGATAGCTCATAGCACCAAGTATGATTAATGACTTTGTGTAGCAGCTCGCTGCCCCAGTAAACAAGGCCAGCCCAGTCACGTTGCCTGGAAAGAAGCACTGTGTGCTCTTCCTCAACCCTAGACCTCCTCTCAACAGGTCTACAGATAACAGATGGGGGTGTGGTGCCTTGGGAGATACAGGAGCAAGGGGAAGGAGAGGAAATAAACATTCACTTAACATTTCCCATGTACCAAGCAATGTGTTGGGCATGTTCATGATGATAATGATGAAAACAGTGACAACTAACACTTACTGATTGTTTGCCTTGGTGCCAAGCACTGTTCACGTATGGTGTTTTGTTTTTCTATTTAATCACCACAACAACCGTATGAAGTGGGTACTATTGTTGGCCATGTTTTACAAGTGAGGAAATCAGGGCAGAGAGATTAAATGATTTGCTTAGGGTCACACAATTATTTAGTAGTATATATCCAAGGTGGGACTTGAAAAATGTTCTTAAACCCACAGTTCTGGACTCCATGCTACTTCTCTCTGATACTGTCACAGCCACTGTCCCCTCCCTGGTCCTGTCATGCAGAGGAGCAAGACTACTGAGTTCTTTCTCTGATAGTTCTCATGGATTTCTGTCTTTATTGGGTGAGTGGGTTATGGGAAGCACTGAGTGAGAATTAGGAGACCTAAGTTCTTATCCCACCCTCGGTCTGACCTTGGACCTCAGATCCAACCCTCATATTCTTCATCTGTAAAATGGAGATACTTACATCTACCAGGGTATTATGAGGATCAGATGAATAAATTGCTAGGGAAGTGTTTTTGTAAATGTTGAGAGTTACCCTGTTGCATCTGTACCTACTTTTTTGCTTTTCAGATTATCTTCTTTCCTGTTACCTTCCCTGACCCTGACTCCTTTTGTCCTTTATTATGATGTATGACATTTTTATCACTTAAAAGTCTGTGATAATCATGCTTAAGGCAGGAGGCCACTGAAATTCTTACATAAATAATTCCACCTACCTGAGCCAAATGGAGGGGGTGAGGTGGGGTGGTGTGTAGCAGATTTAGCAGCTGCTGAAGCTATAACCAAGAGAAGTCTCCTTGTCAGTCACAGGAATGAATCATTCAAATGGCTGCCTTGCTGGGTCCTCCCAGAGCCAGAAGGTAAATTAGGGAGCAATGTTGCTTTCATCACTCACTAAGCTTAAAATGAAGCTCTGCCTCTTTGAAATGTAGCAAGGATTTCTGTTTGAAAGAGCATGGGTTCTAGAGTCAGACTGCCCTGAGTTCATTCAATTCCCAGTATTGCCACCTAGTAGCTGAATGACCTTGGGCAAGTCATCTCACCTAACTGGGCCTCAGTTTCCTCCTCTGTACATGCATCTCAAAGTTATTGTGTGGCGCAGATGAGATCATGGGTTTAAAGGGCCCAGCATGGTACCACACACTCATTAGACTCTCAGCAGTTTTTACTTTGCTGTGTCTCCAAGCTGTGGGAATGAACACCTTGGGGAGGTAGATTTGATGGGGAGTGAAACAACCTGGTTTCCAGAGTGCAAAAGCAGAGAACTCAGTAATAGATGTTTGAATCACAGTTCTATTTTTAGTTCAATCCAGCCTAAGGTTTCAAAATGTGGGTTCTTCCTTGTGTCCCCTCATCCTTTCTGTGTAAGCAGTGGGGGTGGGGTGGGTTGTCCAGCTTCTCTGAAGGCAAGTACTTCTGCCATTTCAGTCATATTTTTTTCCTCATTAGTGTCCAGCACAGTCACCTCGGATACTATCAGCTTAAAAATCTGCGATAATGCATGAATACAAGTGTTTTACTCTAGTCTTCAGCAAGATTCTGTCACTGCCACGCCAGCCTTCAACTCTCCAACTTTTAAAACTTTGGAGAAATTTCATCCATAACCTTCATCCATGTTTCTAGTATGGCTGACTTCATGACTTTGGGGAGCGCAGCAGTGAATACTTTTCTACCAGGTCCTGTCTCTCCCTTCCCTTCTCAAAATGTACATATCCCCACACAGGGCCCCACAGTCACAGAGCAGCCTCATGTGCATGGGCTCTGTAGAGCATCCTTGTACTTGTGTGTCTTACAGAAGAGGGATGCAAACTACTAGATACACAGGAGACACGTAATAATTAATGTTTGTTCATTTTTTCCTTGCAACAGCTCTCTGGTAAGTAGGAATATGGTTTCATGGTTAAGGGCACTGGATTTCAAATCAAGGAGACCAAAGTTTGAATCCTAACTCTGTGACTTAACAGTTATATGACCTGGAACAAATTATTGAACTCCTCTGAGCATAGGTTTCCTCTTCTGTCAGCTGGAGATAATAGTACCCATCTCACAGGACTGTAAGGAGGAGTGAAAGAATGCTTGCAAAGCCCTCAGCACAGGGCCAGCACACAGTATAGATATATACATAGTAATTGTGACAGTTTCACAGCAGAGGAAATACTGCTGCAGCGGGGATAGCTAATTTATCTAAGGTAGGTATCATCCCTGTTTTATGCGAAAGGACATGGAGGCTGAGTCAAGCATGTTGTCCAATGTTATACAGTGAGTAAGCAGCAGAATGTGAACTACAGCCCAGGTCTCCTGACACCTCAGCCAAGTCTCCTAACATTTCACCAGAAGCCTCTGGAAAACTGGAATAAATGCCCCCCAGCCCATTTACAGTTGCCCCCCTGGAGGTGGAATCCAAGCCCAGCTTCACTTCTGCTGAATCCTGCTTTCTAGAAAGAGGCTGCCGGTGAAAGATGTATGCAAGTGTATGTAGAAATGCATACATATATGTGATAGAGTGGGAAAATATCCCAGGGAGCCATGATTACCAGAGTACTCCAAGAATGCAGTATTTTGGTTAATGGATTTTTCTCAGAGTATTAACCTCTTGGTTTCAGGCCTTATTGAAAGTCATTATGAAATGCATTGCAACCATTCACTCTCTGGTGCTAGAAGGAGCTGTCTAGTGAGCATAATTAAATTCTCTTTAAGTGACAGAGAATCTTGGCAGGATGTCCATTTATCACCAGAATGATCAGTTGTGATGTTCAGGACTCTAATAACAACCCATATGTCTGTCTGGGTCTTTTATGCCCATTATAACATTTAATTGTTGCAACAGTCCTGTATGTGTATGTGTATATTAGGAGTAAAGGGCAGGATGGGAAGATGATTATCCCCACGTTATTAGTGAGGAGGCTAGGATTTGGAGAGCATGAATGTCCTTTTAGGCATCTGCTATGGTTTGAATATGCTCCTGAAAAGTTCCTGTGTTAGAAACTTGGTCCCCAGTGTAACAATGCTGGGAGGTGGGGCCTTTGGAAGGTGATTGGGTCATGGGGGCTCCGCCCTTATGAATGAATGGATTTATGTCATTATTGCAGGAGTAGGTTAGTTATTGCTGGAGTAGCTTTGTTAAAAATGCAAGCTCTCTCTTGCATGTGCTCTCTTCTCCTTCCACCTGTCTACTCTGGGATGACCCTAACTAGATACCAGCACCATGCTCTTGGACTTTCCAGCTTCCAGAACTGTGAGCCAAATCAACTTCTTTATAAAGTTGTGGTATTCGGTTATAGCAACAGAATAAAAGACCAGGAGAAGATCATGTATCTTGAAAGATACATGCGATGAACTGAAACGACATTTGCTGAGGCATAATATAGTAAAGCAGAAAGAAACAGATTTTTGAGTCACACATACTTGAGTTTAAATCCTGATTTTGCCACTTACTGATGGTATTGACTGTGAATAAATTAATCTGTCAGGTCCTAAGATTCCTCATCTGTAAAATGGGTCTAATAATGTTTCCCTTGCTGGGCATAATTTTAAGGATTCTAAGTAATATATATAAAGCAACCAACATTGTGCCTGATTGGAGTAGGTCCTCAGCACATGGAAGCTTTTATTATTCTGTCTCCTAGTCCTGTGCTCTTTCCAGTCTACCAAGATGTCTACTACTGTAGATATAGAAGGTACAAGGGATTGGCCTGACCTGTCTTCAGCCCATCAAATGCTAGAAGTCTTCTCATTAGCCTCGAGGGTGGGGTTGGAGGTTATTTTATCCCTTTCTAATGACAGAAGCCAGAGACAGCTTTTATTCTACAGGTAAAACTTAAATAATTTTATATCAATACCAGAGCTGCTGCAAAGCAATAAAGTAAGTGTCACATATGACTGTTGTTGATAATAAGTGCCCAGAGTCAGGAAATGCTTTTTAGATTTTAAAAATATGCATAGAATTTGACTAGGAGAACAAGAGATACTTCATGTAGGATCAAAGGTGTGGAGGTAAGGCAATGTAAGATTTGCTCAGCTTGGCTAGAACAAAAAATTGTCATTGGTAGGGGAGCATACATGATAAGCATGGAAAAATAGACTCATATATGCAGCTTCATGTGTGCATATAAACACACATGTTACTGACATCTCCTGTGCATGTACATTGCTAACCTAAAATACTTAGAATTGATTAGAAGCATTGGGTGGATAGATATTATTTCATCTCTCTTTGATTTGTAGGAAAGCAATGTGGTCAGAAGAAAGAGAGCTAGAGTGGGAGTTGGGAGATCCAGATGTTGCTCTTGGTACCAGCCCATTCAACTGTATGATCTGGACAAGACATGGAACCTCTTTGGGCCTTATTATTATTTATAAAAATATCTGGGCCACTTTTGGAAAATCCTTTGGAGCTATTATCAAGAGCCTTGAAGATGTCCATTCACTTTCATTTATTAATTCATATCCTAGAATTCTCCTCTAAGGGAAGATCTTAAATATGGAAAAAGCTTTATGGTTAAAGATGTTCATCATAGTCTTTTTATAATTTAGTAAAATTAAGAGCTACCTAATTTTACTAGTATTTGGAACTGGATAAAAGATGACCTCTCTGCTTGACTAATTTGTAGTGTTTATTAAGGAAGAATTACAGCATTGATCATGTAAAAATGAAAACAAAAAGCCATATATGAAAAATATACTTGGAAATATACTTCCCAGTGTAGGAAGCATTGTTGATGTTATCCACACCCTTCATGATCCAGACCCAGATGTTCACACCAGCTGTCTTTGTGCCACCACTATTTACTGTATATAGTGACCTCACTATGGTGACCTTAGGACATTTTCCTAACGAATACCTTTCATCCCTATATGCTTTTATATGTCTGGCTCATTCCTCCTGAAATTCCCTTCCCTCCCTTGTTTAGCCATGAATGTCTGCTCTTCTTCTAGTCCAGCTCTGCAGATGTCCCTGACTTCCTAGGTAGAATCAGGTGCTCCTTCATCCTTCTTTCTATATAATTTGTAACTTAACTCTAACACATATGTCTTGTGTTATAGTCTTCTTGTCTGTTTCTGTCTCTGCACATAGACTGGGCCTTCCTTGAGGGTCAGAACTGTGTTATCAACAAATCCCTAGGACTCAGCAAAGTGCTTGGCATTTAATAATCACTCAATATATGAATGAATTTTTACTTTTTTATTTTAATTTTTTGCTTTTCCATGTTTTCTGCATGTTTTATAATGACTATACATTGTGCTTATAATGGAAGAAAAATAATAGTAATTCATTTACTCATTTACTTTAACAAGGTGACTGGCCTCGTTGAGAGGTTCTCAAACTTGGCAATGCATCAGAATCACCTGGAGAGCTTATTAACATGCAGATTCCCTGGCCCCTAGACAGACTGCTTGAGTCCCAGTCTCCAGGGCAAGGACCTGGAATCAGTATTATTAACAGGCTAATAGTTACTGGGATGCCCAGCCATGTCTGAGAAGCTTTGACCTCAGTACTGCTAAAGCCCTTTTCAGCTTAAAATCTTTCTAGTTCTTGGATTGGCCTCCTGTCCCTTGCTACCCCTGCTATGAGAGGCTTTAGCTGGAGGGCATGTGGAGGAACAGGCCATACAATGGAGAATACCTGTATTAGCTTCATTATTGGGCTCCTCTTCTGTGCCAAGGACTGCTTTATAAAGAGCATTTTAAAATATCTATACAATCATACTTTAAGGTCAGTTTTATCATCCCCATTTTACAGATGAGAAAACTAAGGCAAAGAGAAGTTGTGACTTTCCCAAGGTCAAATAAGAAAACTTTGGATCCTGTGTTTCAATTCAGTTCTGTCAGACTTCAAAACTGGATCTAGAATTTCCCTCACTGCTCCTCCCTGTCCCTCTTCCCCCCAAATAAAGGAACCCCAGCAGGGTCACACACAGCCCTGCTGAGTGCAGACACCCTCTGCCGTCTACTCAGGCATGTGGAATTAGCATCCTTGGGCAGCAATGCACCACAGAAGCAGTGGCTTGCATCTCACCAAATGTGCTCTGGCACCCACCCACCTGCTTACAGGGTGCAGTGAAGCAGTGGAATTCAATTTGCAGCAGTGACCTAAGAAGAGCTATTTTTAGTAGGAAAGTAGGTCAGGGGTTGCAGCGGTGCTGCCTGAGAAAGGAACAGCCTCCCGTGTCACCGGGAGGCCTGCTCACTTCTCACCCGGCCAGTGTGGAGGTGAGGAAGGCAGATCTGACGTCCTCACATGACTGCAGTTGTAATCATTACTGTGGAGCCACTAGGGGGTAATACGCACACACATCTAAGACACAGAGGCTCTTGTCTGGGTTTGCTTAAGGTCTTGGCCCTAATCTTCCTCAGGAGATTAGAATCCCTTCAGGAAACACCTCTAACATGGTAGGAGGCTCATCTAATTGTATACCTGCTACATGCCAGCCACCATTCTGGGTTTGATATGCATTCTCTCGTTTAATCTTTGCAGTATCTCTGCAAGGTAAGTATTATTAACCCAGTTTTGCTGATGTGGAGATGGAGTTGCAGAGAAATTAAGAGATAGACTCAAGATCACACTGTTCATGTGTTGTGGAGCCATATTTTGAATCCTGTGAGAGACTTCAGTGCTGATGATCAGATGACCGGACCATCAAACCATGCCGGAGGTGATTTTTTAATTACCATTCTGCCTCTGCCCCATTTTGTTCAATACTTCAGAGAAAAAAAAATACAAAGATGGCTTTCTCCATCTGAACCTATCTGAGTCAGGACAGGAAAGAATACCCAGGACACAGACCCTTTCCCCAGAGAGGAGAGAATACATCTCTACATACTGCTGCCCAATCATCAAGCCCAGTAATTGCCAAAAACAAACCAACCACCTGATTTCTCTGGGCCTGGAGTGTTTCAGAATCCTCTGCCCCACTTGTTCTGCCATGTATTAACTGCAGAGCTGTGGCAAATTGCAGGGCACTCATTGGTGATGCACAGGTGGACATGAGCTTGTTAACAGAACGCAGTTTGACATATCGTGATTCATTATGCACAGCACGAAGGACTCTAGTAGAAGCCCACTTTGTGGCCAAGCGCTGCTGGCACCACCAACCTTGAGAATTTGTTCCTGGCTCTGTTTTGGCTCTCCAGCTGGAGAGCACCATCCCTTTAGGGGCCAGAAGCAGTCTGTGTCTTCAGTCTTATCTGCCCCTACCTCCAGGCAAGGAGTAAGGATACTTCCCTGGTCCCAGGCTGCATGACATTGGAGGGAGATTATTTGTTCATTCATTCACTCAACAAGCATTTTTAAAAATCTGGCCAGGCATGCAGTGGAGAACAAGACAGATAGTTCCTGCCCTCGCAGAACTTAATCATCTGGTGACTATCAGAACTAAAAATTTCTAAGCACCCAATTCCCAATTCTGTAGACCTGGAAGTGGGCCCTCTCTGGACCTTAGTTTCTCATCAAATGAGTAGAAAAGAGAGAATTGTATTGGTCAATTTCTTTTAGCTCTAAGATTTCAGAATCTGTGGTTATGGATTATAAACATGAGTCACAGTATCAATCTTAGTCATTTGTATCCAATGCCAAAGGAAAAAAAAATGAAAATCTCAAATTTCAGAAATCTGGATGGGAAACATGGACACAAGCTAATTCAATTACTTCACTTACAAATGGGGAAAATGAGGCTAAAAGAAGGGTGTGTCTTGACTAGTATATCAGTGAACAGAGCCAGGATGGAGAGGCCAGTCAGCTGAGCCCAAGTCTTGAGACACCCCAGTCCTACTGAGGCTGCCTCTTCACTCAGCACTGCTGCTGTGCCCCTGTTTGGAACCCTTTCTGCACTTGGCTTTTCTAACAGTGAGCTCTACTGAGTCTTCTACTTATACCTCTAACCACTGCTTCTGGGCTTCCTTAGCAGCCCCAGGGCCCATGGCCTGATGGCCTGAGAGTAGAAGAGGAAGGATTAGGCTTTGATAGCTGAGCCCCAGAAGGTAAATCAAATTTAACTTTGTTATGCTAAGGCTGCCAAAAAAAAAAAAAAAAGGACATGAAGAAGTTGAAGCAGAGCATGTAGAGTTTGCTGACAGAGTTCTCGAACAAACAGTTACAGAGGCAAACCACAGTGAAACAACAAAAGAAGGGAACCTGGTGGAGATGGCTGCTGAGAAGTTGCTCCATGAACTCAGAGGCCCTATAGAAGGGCCTACCTACACTCGTTGTCTTAAAGCAAGCTTATCTAACCCGCGGGCAGCAAGCTACATGTGGCCCAGGACAGCTTTGAATGCAGCCCAACACAAGTTTGTAAACTTTCCTAAAACATGAGGGGTCTTTTTGTTTTGTTTTGTTTTGTTTTGTTTTGTTTAGCTCATTAGCCATTGTTAGTATACTTTTTGTGTGGCCCAGTTCTTCTTCCAATGTGGCCCAGGGACGCCAAAAGATTGGACACCTCTGACTTAGAGCCTCTCTATACCTCTGGCCCATGTCTGTCTTCTACATGTAGCCAATGAAAGGAATCTAAAGCTGGAAGGGCAGGAGACCTTTCTGATGCTCTTGTGAGGCAAAGGGATTGAGATCACTGCAGAGAAGTTGGCAACAGGAGGCCCATCATGTTTTCAGTGGCCAGGACATCTCCATTATGGATGGAGGAAGATGCGAGGCTTTAGCAAATACTAAAATGCTTATTTGTCTATTGCTCTTTCTTTATGTCCATCACAGTCTGGGAACCAGTACCTTGAAGCACTATCCTTGATTAATTTATAATTGTCTGCCCTATACTGACTACCTAGGAAAGAGGTGGTCAGAGGTATGAGAGGGTGAAAATACTGTTCTTGATTATGAAAACCTATATCCGTTCTGTGTATCCATGGATAATTTTAGTCTTCTAAATTGATTTGTTATTTTCCATGCCTTATTTTTATAAAGTCATTTTTCAGTATACATATAACATTGTCAAGAGCTACCTAATCCATGTACATAAAATGTCATGTGAATGTACAAATGTATATATAATGTATAAAAATAAAATTATTCTAATTTTTAAAATGTGACTAAAGGTCATTTGACTGTGAATTGGATGCCTGAGTCTGAAGTATTGATTCTTGTGTGTCCTTGAGCTAGTCACTTCCCCTTTCTGCCCCTCTGGTCTCATACCTACAAAGTAAAGGGTCTGGATCAGTGGTTTTATTCACCTGGCCTATTCTATCAAATCACATGGATAATTGTTAAACGTATACACTTCTGGGCTCACTTCCAGATCAGTAGAACTGGGAATTGGGTGCTTAGAAATTTTTAGTTCTGATTGTCCTCCAGGTAATTAATTTCAGGTGATAGAGCCAGGTTTTAAGTAGTTGGTCTTCCTTGAACCCCTCTGGTTCTGTTTTAGGATCTTTTGCCTTCTTTCTCTTTGCTCAGTGAGAACATTGTTTTCTTTTCCTCTCTTCCCTAGAGTGCTCCTCTTACTAGACTGTGAACCTCTGAGGAGGAGGGCCTGTATCTTACCCATCTGTTTATCCTCGTCCTCCAGCTCAATGTCTCACACACTGGTAGTGCTCAGTGAGCAGTGGGCGCAATGAAGGGAAGGAGGGAATGAATGGGCTCTCATGGCTTTATACCACCTATACACATCCAAGTAATGTCCTTAATTTTTCCTGCATCCTCAGTCACTATAGATTTCTTCAGAACGGTAAATGGAAAGAGCACAGAATTTAGAATGTAAGAAAACTGGATTTGAATCTCAACTCTTTCTCTTACTGTGTAGTGATTTCTCCCAAGTCATTTAATCTCTTTAAACTACAGTTTCTTTGATTGTAAAATAAGGAGTATGGCACCTGTTGCTTGAGATTGTTGTTAGGATTGACTTACTACATGAAAATGTGGATGTAGAGTGCCTGACATATAGTAGGAACTCAAGTATCTCAGCTTCTTTTCTTCCTTTACATGCCCAGTGGTGAGTAACAGTAAAAGGAGGGAGGAAGACTCAGAAGAACAGATCAACCTCAAGCCAGGCCACAGAGGATGACAATATGGTTCATTGTCATCTCCTGGCTTCCTGCGACACTGAGGTTCTGACTGAGGCCCAGGCATCTTGGTGATCCTCAGTTGCTCAACCCTGGGCACATCAGAATTCAGACTTAGAATCTCTTGACTTTAAGTGTAGCATGTTCTCTCTGTTTCTGTGAGCTACAGGAGGTAGAAAGAGAAGTAACAAAAGAAATTCAAGGAACTATTGTAGGTTGGGGATCCTTATGCAGGCTTGATGTCTGGGCTTGCTGTGAGAAACTCAAGTTCATTTCAAATGGTTGGTTCTCAGGGCTAAAAATCTGTGCATTGGTTTCGTTAGCATATCAGCTCTTCTCTTCACACACTCTATGTTGGAACTGCCACAGCATGCTGCTTTTCATAAAAGTCTCTCTTTCAAACCAAGTCCAGCTGTTTCAGTCCTAGAAGGCAGCCAGATTAGTTCTCTTCTGGGCAAAATGGTAAATGCTTATCACTCCCCACAATGCCTCCAGCACCACAAAAATAACAGCCACCCTTTACTGAGTGCCTAATGTGTTTGAGTCCTTTGATATCACTATGAGTGGTTATTATTAGCTCATTTTATAGGGCAGTAGGTTATGATTAAGACTGTAGGCTTTTAAGTTTGACCGAGGTTCAAATCTTGGACCCCACTATATTTTAGCAAATCCTCTCTGAGTTTCTGTTTCTTACTATCAAAAAAGGTCTAGTAATGTATACCTCATAGTACTGAAAGGATTAACTGAATACCACATGCAAGGTACCACGCCTAATGCACGGTAAGAAAATCCTCAATAAATGTAACTGTGGTAATGATGGCAATGCTGTGGTCTCTTCCTCTATAGAAGATGGTTCACTGTAGTGGATACCAGAGAGATGAGGAGAGGTGGCAAAAATATCAACAGTTTCTGTTAGTCTAAGCGAGACTTAAGAGAACCTCAGAAATCGTATTAGAAAGGGACGTATGATTGCTTGGAATAAACTCAGTGAATAGCTGCAGTTTATTATTCATTCAGCAGATTTTTATTGACTACCTTTTCAATGTTTCAGGCCTTGTGCTAAAAGCTAGAGATACTATGATGATAAAACAGACATGATCCCTTGCCCTCAAGGAGCATAACAGTGTTATGGAAGGACTCAGACACTGTTAAAAAAAAAAAAAAAAAATTGCACCAGTCATGTAAAATTACAGACTAGGATAAATGCCATGAAAGAAAGGGACAGGGTACTCTGAGAATGTATGACAGGGGTCCTCACCTACTTCCCGTGATCAAGGATAGCTTTGCTGAGGAACTGACATCTGAGCTGAGATCTGAAGGATCACTAGGAGTTATAATTAGATGAAAGCAGTGGGTAGGGTGGGGAGAAAGCTTTCTAGGCATATGGACAAATGTGGCCCTTATGGTGAGAGGCAGCTTAGCGCTTTCAAAGAAGTTAGAAAGGTCAATATGATTTGAGTACAGAGAAAAGGCTGGAGGGGGAGATTAGGGCCTTGAAGGCCATGTGAAGAATTTTTTTTCCTTTTTATTCTAAGCTCATAGGAATCATAGAAGGATTTGAAGCAGAGGTGGTTATGTGTATGTTATGCATGGGAAGGGCACTGTGCTCAATTCGACATTTACAAAAGATCTTTCTAACAATGACTTTGAGAATGGATGGAGGGTGCAAAAGTGGGTATGGCAAAACCAGTTAAGGAGGCTTTTGCAATGGTCCCAGCAAGAAATCATGCTGGATAGAGCTAGAGAAGTAACAGTGGAGATAAAAAGGACAACGTGGTTTGAGATATTTAGCAGGTAAAATTAGCAGGACTTAATGGTGGATTGAATGTAGCTGTGAGGAAAAGTAAGCCGTGAAGCACAAGCCCCAGGTTTCTGGGTGCATGAGTGGAAATGGCCCTGCCATTCACTAAGCTAAAAGTAAAAAAAAGTAGAAGGTGACCAGGTTTGGATAGGAAGATCTGATCTGAATTTGAACACGCTGCACTGGAGGTGCCTTTTAGACATCTGGGTATGGATATTCCATGCCTGTGACCACCAAGGGTAGGCCACAATGGCCTTAGAATGCCCCAAGCAATCTCACCCAGATCCAGCTTCTCTGGTGGTCAGGCTTGTTTAGTAGCTGGCCTGAGGACTTATGGTTTGCTTCCCACCCTTGTGGTTCGATTTCCTTACTAGAATATCCTGAAAGGGGAGAATTCAGCCTAAGAAGGAATAGGAACGGTCTGGTGAGAGACTCTGCTGCTTTAGGGGAAACAATTTAGGTATTGATGCATGTTGTTTGAGATGTTTTTTCCAAATCTGTGAGTGAGATATTTGTGTTTGACATGTGTGCTTTTATTTATTAAAATATTTGCTATTAATATATATCTACTATGTGGTAGACACAATGTCAAGTCAGAAAGGACCCATGGTAGTTTGGAAGTGACACCCCCAGAACCCATCTGGCTTTGCTGTTCTTATGATCTTAGAGAATACTAAATCTCTAGGTTGCTGAGCTGCTGACTTTTTATCAAGGGAACATGTCGTTGAGTTCAGGTGGTTGGTTTGTCAGGGGCTTCCTCTGCAGCTGCAACTCCTCAGTCTGTCTTTGGGGGCCTCTCTTTTGCAGTCTCCCTAGACAGTAACTACATCAGTGCCGGTTCTCCACTTTGAACAGGGCTCAGCTGGGCACTCTGAGCCGCCCCACCCTACCACTGCTATGTGTTCTGGTTTGTTGCCTGAAAGCAACTCTTTGTGTCCAGGTGAGCAGGTGAGGGTGAGGGAAGTGTCAGAGGAGGTTTCATGTTCTTCTGTAGAATAGCAGAGGAGAGCTGGACTGGTGGGCAGGAAGGGGGGTGATGGGCAGAGGTGTGACTCATCAAGCCCTGGCACCATGTGATAGGATCTGTGAATACCCATGTGAAATAGATACATGCTTTAAGAACATTTGCCTTGTGAAAATCTAAACTCACAAGCCACATGAATTTGGAACAGCGATTACCATCACAAAAGGGAGCTGGTATCCTTTAGAATATCCTCTAGTGTATCTAAAATGCAATGTAGTGAGGGACGAAATATTTATGCCATTTTAGGCACTCAGGGGAAGCTGGCATTCTCTATGTCAGTGGAACAAAGAACTTCTTATAACTGGAGCAGATGGTGAGCCCCTGTCAGGGCAGGTGTTCCAGCAGAGGCCAGACAACCATGTGTCAGGTGGGACAGAGGTACTGCTTCCCATGGCGGACTGAGAATCACAGCTCTAAGATTCTCTGATTCTTGACTTTGCTTTCTGTCTTGAAAAGTTTAAGTCTGCCTTATGCAAATCTGCCAAGGACAGATGTGTCCTTGAAGTCAGAAGGACCTAGGCTAAATCTCAGCTCCACCTCTTCTAGCTATGTAAATTAAGTAGGTGGCTCTCTGAACCTCCTTCTTCCAGTCTATAAAATTAGGTTTATAATACCTTGCAGAGTTTTGTGTGTATAAGGGTCAAATGAGTTAAGTCCAGGAGCCAACACCTCAGGATGTAAGGAGGGGAGAAACCTTCGGAGCCTCTGATCAGCTGGCAGCCATGTGGCATGTGCGCGTGGATGGTGTGCACATGGCTTGAGTTTGCATGCTCTGCACAGGAAGAACATTCATTGCTCCATGGAACACAAATTCAGGGCATGTGTCAGCTCACTGGCTGCCTGGGGTAGGCTGGGACACGCTGTCCTGTTCCTGCCTGAGGACTGACACCCACTCAGCAAACAGCCCACCCGGCTTAAGTTTCCCCAAAGAACTCAGTCTTCATTACAAAGAAATCCTTTCAAGTGCCGAGAGTGGCATGTTTCTTGTAATCTGACCCCTGGAAGAATTCTCACTATGTCCCTTTCCCATGCCAACTCTTTACTAAAGCGGATTTTATGAGGAATTATTTTTCTAATGTGTTGGATAAAATCCTAAAGCATGTCTCTGATGGTGTCTTAGGAGGTTCACAATGTTTTTACTTTCATGGGGAGCATTAAGAGGATGTAGACTAGGCTTTTGTTGGGGCAAGCATAGTCATTGTAAACTAGAGGCTGCTTGCCACCTGCAAAATCCTTGACACCTCAGGCAAAATTCTGGCTTCATATGTCACCATCTAGCACACCTGAATCATTCCAACTTGAAGACATTTGTCACTGTTCAGGGTATCCAACATAGTCATCACAGTTCCATTTGTACACACAATGAAGCTCTGTATTTACCAGTTATTTTATCTGCCTAGCCTCCCTGTGGGCTCTGTAGGGCAGGGTTCTTGGCCCTTTTATTCAGATTAAGAGAACATGGCTCTGCAAGGTGCAATAGTTTGTCTGAGGTCACCCAACTAATTATTGGCAGAGCTGTTTTTCAAATCCTGGTCTTCTAAGGGGCAGCCTGACATAATGAAAACACCATCCAGCATTTACATCCCAACAATGGCATTCATGAACTGTATGACCTTGTGCAAGCTAGTTATTATAAATGGTTATTGATATTAATAATTAGAGTAGAATTTACAAAGCACCTGGCGTGGTAGTAGGTGCTTTACACTGTATCTCATTTTCATTCTCACACTAGACCTGTGAGAGGGGTTTTATTATTATCCATTTTAGAGATAAGTATCCTGAAACTCAGAGTGCTAAAGTAGCTTTCCCTGTCTGAGCCCCAGTTTCTCTATAAAATGAGAATATTAATATCTCCCTGGGAGGGTGATGATAAGGGCTGAGTAAGATGATATGTGTAAACTGCCCAGCACAGAGCCTGGAATAGAGGAAGTGCTCAGTCAATACTTGTTTCCTTTCCCTAGTTCCTCCTCTGACTTCTAATCTAGTGGTCTTTCTACTGCACCCCACTAAATACATTTGGAAGCTGAGGTCATGCTTAAGTCCTCTCCATAGCTCTCTCCATCACACTCATCCCTACTGCCCAGAGGCCACTTCAAGTCTTTCTGTCAGATACTGCCCGTTTAGTTTTATGCCAGTTCAGGAAACATCATCCTTCCCTGGCATTCTGCACCACACCCCTGACATTTGCCCCACAGCTGTGTTCTGGACCGCTAAAGCCTAACCTGGCCTTTGTAGCCACAGGGCTTTCCTCTTTCCTAACTTTCTCTAAGGCAAATACAGGTTGCTTCCCTTACTTTGACATTGTACCTGGACTCTTTCATGTTGTTACGTTGTGCTTCATGAGAGGCCACATATGGCACACAGGTCTTCTGACTTCTAGTGCTGTGCATGCCCTGAAGGTTACTATCTTCGTCTATTTGGTGTTTCTATCAAGGAATACCTAAAACTGGTTAATTTATAAAGGAAAGAGGTTTATTGGCCAGGCACGGTGGTTCACGCCTGTAATCCCAGCACTTTGGGAGGCCGAGGCAGGTGGATCACAAGGTCAGGAGTTCGAGACCAGCCTGACCAACATAGTGAAACACCGTCTCTACTACAAATACAAAAATTAGCCAGGCATGGTGGCAGCATACGCCTGTGATCCCAGTTACTCAGGCGGCTGAGGCAGGAGAATCACTTGAACCCGGGAAGTGGAGGTCGCTGTGAGCCGAGATAGTGCCACTGTACTCCAGCCTAGGCAACAGAGTGAGACTCCGTCTCAAAAAAAAAAAAAAAAGGTTTACTTAGTTTATAGTTCTGCAGGCTGTATAAGAAACATGGCACCGGCATCTGCTTGGTTTCTGGTGAGGCCTCAGGCTGCTTCCACTCATGACAGAAGAAAAAGGGGAGACAACATGTGCAGAGATGGTGAGACAGGAAGCAAGAGAGAGGGGAGGTGCCAGGCTCTTTAACAAGTAGCTCTGGCAGGAACTAATAGAGTGACAGCTCACTCACTCCCCACAGAGGGCATCAAACTATTCATTAGGGATCCACCCCCCTTTACCCAAACATCGACCATCAGGGCCTATACCTCCAATATTGGGATCAAATTTCAGCATGAGGTTTAGGGGAACTCATTCATTTGGCTTGCAATAAATATTTATTTATTTAGCACTTACTCTCAGCCAGACCCTGTGTTAGACAAAAAAGTACTCAATTAGTATAGATCAAGTTAATACCTAGTTTCAGCTCTAAAACTTGGGGATTGGGGTGTGGGGTGTGGTAAGGAAGAAGAGAAGGGTATCACGTGGCAGTGGGTAGATTTGAGAGGTAACAGACCTTACTGCCAGGAAATACCTCCATAAATTTGAAGGACTGTAGATAGAGGCTAGTTCTTATACCTCTAAAAGATAGCTTGGAGAAGTGAAAAGGGGAGCTATTTCTAAAGAATTCATTAATTCAGC